>NW_026618179.1:0-13374 GCF_000801105.2 Raphanus sativus
TCTAAGAAGCTTTATTTGGAACCACTAATCAGTGAAGAATAACCAGGAAGTTGAATAAATCTCATAGGAGTTGTGAGTAAGAAGATATCCAACTTTCTATCCACATGATTCCAGATTAGCCTGTTCGAACATATACCATTATCTTCATGATTCTTATCAAACCAGGATGAACCATGATAACAGGATTTTTCTAAGATCCTATTCAAATGCTGAAGTATAAAGGATGTCAATCCAATTCTAAGAGAACATAAACCACTAGGAATGCAAGACCATGCTTAAGCTAAATGCTATCAAGATATGATAAGAGATTATACTAGAATAAGACTAGAAATGCAATAAAGCAAGAGACTTTCTTAAGATTATGAGATGAGAGGACTCATGGGATAAGGGACTTAGACAGTGGATGATCAAACTCAAACTAAGGTGCCAGCTTTCAATCAATCTATCTACCTTAGACCTAGATACAAGACTAAACAAACTCTATCTCTAGATGAATGCTCATTTGCTTCCAAAACTCAAGCATCAAATCTCTTTGGTTGAATGTTTAGGAAGCAATCATTAATAATAAGTCTAATAGCCATCTTAACACCTTTAACAACAAATCTCTTTGGTAGAGTATGATAAAAGCTTAGGAGAGTTGGTTCAGACATTTCATCAAACACCTTGTGGGTGGGAAATGTCTAGAATTCAACTTTAGAGAGGCCAGCCCTAAAGCAAACACTCTACTAGCAAGGAATAAGAAGGATCTACACCTAAACACCTTAGATCAAGCCTAATCACCCTTAATCTCCCTAACCCATGACTCCAAAAGTGGATCTACTCACTAATCACCATGATTACTCTTGAACCCATGAGGTTTCCAAGCTTAATCATGTTTAAGAAAGATGAAAAAGAAATTATAAACACTCAAGAACACAAGAAGAGGATGATTTGATTCAAGGTAAGAACTTTCACCAAAAGGTTTTGTGTTTCTTAGAGAGAAAATAAGATAGATCCTCCAAAATGGAGATTACAAAGTATTTATACTTAGGTTTAGGGTAAAGAGAGATACATAGGATAAAAGACAAGAGTGTCCCTTGGATAAGGCTAATTAGAACTTCAAAATAGTGTTTAAAATGACCCAAGGTCGAATTGGGTCGAACCGGACCGGTTTGAGAAAACCAGCCTCGACCAATCTCTCACTCAAGGTGCCTCACGCCCGGCTTGTGCTTCCCGGTCCTGCAATCTGGTCCTTGGCTTCACGCCCAGCTTGTGCTTCCCGGTCTCGTCTCTCCGGTCTTCCTCTTCACGCCCGGGATGGGCTTCCCGGTCTCGTCTCTCCGGTCTTCCTCTTCACACCCGGGATGGGCTTCCCGGTCTCGTCTATCCGGTCTTGCTTCTTCACGCCCGGGATGGTGATTCCGGTCTCGACCATTCCGGTCCAGTCGAGTCTAAGAGAGTACTTGCTTGGCTGAGCATCATTCTTCACCTCCTTTGGATCTTTGAACTCTCAAACACTTCACATCATCTCATAGTATGCTCCAACACCTGAATAGGGACATATGCTTCACTTCACTTCACATCTCATAATATGGATCCTAAAGACACTAAGATCTAAGCTATATGATCAAAATGTACAAGATATGAAGGCTAAAAACATGTAATTATGCAAGATATCAACTCCCCCACACTAGTCTTTTACTTGTCCTCAAGTAAACTTTCAAGAACTAAGGAGGAGAGGCTTGAGAACAGGGATTTCATAACCAAAAGATGCTCTTCTTAGCTCTCATCCTAACAACCTTGCATAGTCATAACAACTAGCTAGAGCAAAACTTCCATTCTTCTCTAACTTCTCTAGGCCTATTCAACTCTTTTGATCTCTACACTCATCATCATGATTCCACAAACCCAAATCAAACAACTCTCTAACAATCATTAAGCAGACTCAATAGAAAATCTTGCATATGGTCAAAAGGTCCAAGTCATTTGGTTTCGAAAGGAAATATTTTTGTTCAATGATGAAATAGGATAGGAAGTTCAAAACAATCTTTTAAGGTGGTTTACTCTTAAAACAAAGTGGCTTTGGTAATGCACATAATATATCTAAGAAAGGGATCAACTCATGCATACAATGCTCAATCTCCATTGTTCTACCCTTCCCCATACATATACAAGCTCAAACTTCAACTTCAAGTGCCAAAACCCAACTCTCATCACTCACCAAGATATCCCAAAGAACTCAAAACACTTCTTTAAATAGAACTCTTTTCTTTTATGGAGTCAATCAAGGGATTTTCTCTTTTTTTTAGATTTAACTTAGCTCTTTCTAAACTTTGCTAGCCCCCTTTTTTTCATTTTTCATTTTTTTTCTTTTTTTTTTATTTGATTTCTTTTTTTTTATTTGGGGGCCAAGACATTAATTATTTGAGCTAAGGATCACAAATTACTATCCCTTGAGACAAGATAATCACTCTAGAGTTCTAAAAGTCTAATCTTCTCTTTCTTAACCAAACCCTACTCCCAAAGATAAAATCAACAACACTCACCACCCAATCCTAAGTGCTAGACAAAGATGTGTCTAATCTAGCTAGAATGGAGACTAAGCATTGTCGACCCCGATACTCTCAACATTATGCACATGCAAAGCTTTCCAAAAAGACTTCACTCAACAATCAATGAAGGCTTGAAAGAAAGCTTTGGGTTCAGGGTGTGGAGTGCCACTTGAATTTGTCAAAAAGATTAGCAAAAAGCATGAAACAATTCAAGTGTGTATAAGCCATGACTCAGCACACAAATGACCATAAGCAAGAGACATTGAGTTTAAATAAGACAGGAGCAATCTTCAAAGAGAGAGTTTCAAACAATCCAATGAGTTTCAAGAAGAGAATTCAAGGCACAAAGTCTACAAGCTATCAAGAGAATGCTCAATCTAGTTGTCATGATTACAAAGGTTGCCAAAATGAGAACTTAGCTTGAGCATCTTTACAAGGTAAAATCATCCCCTTATGCATGAATGCAACCTATATGAATGCGTCTAGACTCAATCCTAAAATGCAAATGATGCAACTAGATGCTTCTTTTTGTGTTTTTCAATTTTTTCAAATTTTTATGGGTTTTCTATGCAATAACTATATACAATGCATGCTAAATGACAAGAAAACACAAGAATATCAGCAACTCGCACCTCCCCCACACTTAATTCACACAGTCTCTTGTGTGAAAAGTGGAGAGAGATGACCAAAATAAAATCTAAATGCAGATGAAAATGGTATATACAATGGAGGTGTTGGAGTACCTCTATGGAGCGTGAGAAGAGGCTGATGCCTCGCCGTCGGAGTTGTCATCTTCATCAGTGGTGTCAAGAGAACGAGATTTGTTTCCTGATTCTGAAGGGAAGATGTGTGGGTTTCTCAAGCGGCGGAGAGACTGCTCCCTTGATTCTGGTGCGGATGGGTCATAGAGTGGCTGAGGTGGGGGCATGATGAGAGCATCAATGTCAAAGTCCTCTGCCTTACATCCAGCTACAGCCCCTCTAGTCAAAACATCAGTCACCTTTCTCATGAAAATAGCTGAGGCCTTAGCTTGTCTCTTCACAGTTCTTCTCAGTTCCTTACATTTCTTGGTGAGCTTGTAAATGGTTCTATCCTGAGCTCTGCTCCACCTCTGGAGGGTACTGATCTGATCATGAGCGTCGCGAAGGGGGCCAAGAGGTAAAGCACCTGTGAACTGGTCGAACTTGTAGCGAGGAGGGCCAAAAAGGTGTTCAGTAGCCTTGCTTGTGTACCCTTGAAGATATACCTCGTCACTGCTTCCTGTTGTTGGCGTTTGAGTCACAGGGCCAAGTGCTCCATGGCATTTGAGCAAGTGCTCCTCATCAATATCGAACCTGATTGCACCCGGACTTGTCAAGGTGGTGAGTGGGTAGTTGGGAAGAGCAATCTCAGCTTTCTTGTTGAGCCTCTTGTATGAGTAGACACACCTTCCATCTAATGTCCCTGCTAGGAATTGGACCTTCTTGAGGTACTTTCCATTCAAGTAAGCTGGACCTGATTTATCAGTTCCCAAATCAATCCCCAAGTAACCAAGTAGTGGGGTTATCCAGCCACCGATCCCAATCTGAGGTTCTGAATCGCGGTTTGTCCAAGCCCAATCCTTATAGTACATGAGGCGCGTCACAAAGTATCCCACCATACCAAAATCACTGTAGAAGTCATCAGGGACAATGGGTAACTGAGGGTGGGAGGCATAGTGTTGGACAGTTTGATGAAGAAATCTCAATTCCTCTCCAGCGATATTACTCACCTCCTTCTTGTAGAACAAGGTGTGGATAAGGAACCTGTGGAGATAGCGAATGGTAGGGTGCTTGATGGCTGTGCTTCTGTCTTTCCTACCCTCTCTTCCCTTCCCTGATATCAATTTCCAAGTTAGGTCTTCGATTCCTTTGCCTTTTGGTGCATTGGTGAGCTGAGGAAGAGCTGGATTCCTCCCATCATGGAGGCCAAGAGCTTCTCCAATCTCTGTGAAGGACATGGTGTAAGACTGACCAGCGATCTTAAAGGTGATTCTTCCCCAACCTTGCTGTGCAATCTTCTTCGTGTGAAATGTTGCTTCAAGAGTAGACAAGAACTGACAAGAGACCTCGGGATAAGTTTGGTAAGCCATTGAATAGAAGCTGCCTATCTTCATGAACTCTAGCATCTCCTTAACATCATCATCAAGATACAACGCCTGTAAGAAGGACCTGTCCACAAATCTTGTTGGAGGCTAAGCAATACCTTTCCTCATTTGCTCCACCAACTCAGCTTCTGTGGGTTTCTTCTTCCTATCTCTGCCAGCATTGAAGTTTTTCCTCTTGGGAGGGCCATGATCCTCATCACTGTCTGGAGAGGGATCCTCAGTTTTTTCACTGTCACTCTCTTCAACCACTGGTCTTTTGCCCTCTTTCTTCTGCTTTGCTCTCAACTGCTGATCCTTACGGACTTGGTCTTGGTGCACCTCCTCACAAACTAACTGAGAAGTGGGCCGCTTGGTAGGTGGTTTTGGCTGTGGTATTGGAGCTTGAGTTGAAATGGTAAGATTAGCTTCTTGGTTGCTTTTCTCCAATACAAGAGCTCCTCCACCTTGACCCCTTGGCGCTTTTGCTCTCTTGGGAGGGGCTTGCTTGTGAGCAATGTCAGCCGCACTCTCATCAGCAGCAATTCTTTTGCCATCTCTCTCGGCTTGTGTTTTCTTCTTGAGCATGACTAAAGCTTGCTGCCTACGTTCCTCCTCAAACCAGGTTGTGAACCCAACACTTTCCCTGTTCTAGCAGTCTCTCTCTCAGCATTCTTCCTCTTCTCAGTCTCTATCTCTGCTTGAGTCTGTTTTGCCATTGGTACCTTGCTATGGATGATGGAAAATAAAGAAAAGATTCAAGAAAATAGACTAATGGGAGAAAGACTTTGATTTAGGAAAAAGAATGGATTGATTTGGTGGAGATTTAAGTGAGATATGGTGCTTTTGGTTCTTGGAGGCAAGAGAGGTTTTAGATTTGTGAAAGAGGTGAGAAATGGGAGAGAGAGAGGGTGTAATTAGGTTAAAGGGGGAGAAACAAGTCGGGTCTGGGTTTGGGTCGCCGGGTCTGAGCGAGAAAAAGAGAAGAAGACTTACCTGGAGCGGGACGCGGGCCGATGGATCAGCACGTGGGCTTGGAGCGGGACGCGGGTCGTTGAATGAAACGCGCTGTCCGTACTGCTGCGTGCCCGGGTGAGGAAACTCGGTCTCATCTCTTCGGTCCTCAGCTGCACGCCCGGGTTGCATCTCACGGTCCCATCATCCCGGTCCAAATGGACGAACATATCATGCTGTCACGCCCGGGTTGCATACTCCGGTCCCATCATTCCGGTCCTCTCGTTTCTCTCTTCTCTTTCCCCCCCTTTTTTTTTTTAGCTAACCTTTCTCTTCAACCCATACCACACTAGCTTCTTGTCTCCTCTATCCATGGTTCCCATTCTCCAAGGTTCACTTCACTTCAACTCGAAAAAGAAATCCTAATGCAATATTTACAAGGATAGACATGGGACTTCCTCCCAAGTGAGCTTGTTTAAAGTCTCTAGCTTGACTTTGCTTCTTTTGAGACTAGGTTGAGGTGGGTTCAGAAAGTGGAATTGAGAATCCATCTTCCTTTGATGTAGTACCCAAATAGAGCTTCACTCTTTGTCCATTCACTGTGAACTCTCCTCCACTCTTATCCCAAAGAACCACTGCCCCATAAGGCTTAACTTCCTTGATCTTAAAAGGTCCAGACCACCTTGATTTGAGCTTCCCTGGAAACAACTTCAGTCTAGAGTTGTAGAGGAGTATCTGATCATCTGCTCTTAACTCTCTCTCTTCAAAATATTCTTGTCATGAAAGGCTTTGGTTCTCTCCTTGTAGATCCTTGAGTTCTCAAAAGCATCCAACCTAATTCATCAAGCTCATGAAGCTGAAAAAGTCTCTTTTCTTTTGCACTCTTGATGTCAAAGTTCAACAATTTCACAGCCCACAATGCCTTGTACTCAAGTTCTACTGGTAGATGACAAGCTTTCCCATACACAAGGTTGAAAGGAGTGGTTCCCAATGGTGTCTTGTATGCTGTCCTATAGGCCCAAAGTGCATCATCAAGCTTGTCTGACCAATCCTTCCTCTTGGCTCCCACAATCTTCTCCAAGATACCCTTGATCTCTCTGTTAGAGATTTCAACCTGACCACTGGTTTGAGGGTGATAAGGGGTTGCAACCTTGTGCTTCACTCCATTCTTCTTGAGAAGATTCTCAAAAAGTTTGTTGATGAAATGTGAGCCTCCATCACTTATCACCACTCTAGGAACTCCAAATCTTGGAAAAATGATGGTCTTAAACATCTTCAATACCACTCTTGAGTCATTTGTAGGACTTGCAACTGCTTCAACCCACTTAGACACATAGTCTACAGCCACTAAGATGTACTTGTTGCCATAAGAAGAGGGGAAAGGTCCCATGAAGTCTATTCCCCAAACATCAAATACTTCCACTTCAAGAATTGGGTTTTGAGGCATTTCATTCCTCTTTGTGATGTTCCCTCTTCTTTGGCAAGAATCACACCTTGAGATGAACTCTTGTGTGTCCTTAAACATATGAGGCCACCAAAATCCAGCTTGTAGAACCTTAACCACTGTCTTGAAAGTTGCAAAATGCCCTCCATATGAAGAACCATGGCATTGTTGTAGGATTCCATCAACTTCTTCTTCAGCCACTGCCCTTCTATAGAGATGGTCTTTGCAAAGGATGAAAAGAAAAGGTTCATCCCAATAGTACCTCTTCAACTCCTTGTAGAACTTCTTCTTGGAATAACCTTCAAGTCTTAATGGTTCCTTTCCTGTGACAAGGTAGTTCACAAAATCTGCATACCAAGGCTCCTTCTCCTTAGACGCCTTAACCTCTTCAAGCTTCTTGTCCGTTTCACACACTGCAACCACTGCCCTGATGGCCATGACCTGTTCCTCATGAAGCCCTTCATCAATGGGGATTTCACCTTCAATCCTCATCCTAGATAAGTGATCAGCTACTCCATTCTCAATGCCCGGCTTGTCTCTAATCTCCAAGTCAAACTCTTGAAGCAAAAGGATCCACCTCAAAAGTCTTGGCTTAGCATCTTTCTTGGCCAAGAGGTGTCTCAAAGCTGCATGATCAGTGTAGACAATAACCTTTGACCCAACAAAGTAGCTTCTGAACTTCTCAACGGCAAATACAATGGCTAGCATCTCCTTCTCAGTTGTGGAATACTTCACCTGAGCATCATTCAAGGTTTGGCTAGCATAGTAGATCACATGAGTCTTGCCATCCTTTTTCTGCCCCAAAACAGCTCCAACAGCAAAGTCACTTGCATCACACATAATTTCAAAGGGGAGACTCTAATCAGGTGGCTGAACAATAGGAGCATTGACCAAATTGTTCTTCAGCTCCTTGAAAGCTTCAAGAAAATCTGAATCAAAGCTGAAAGCGGCTTCTTTGCATAGCAGCTTGGTTATTGGCCTAGCAACCTTTGAGAAGTCCTTGACATATCTCCTGTAGAACCCAGCATGGCCAAGGAAACTGCTTATGTCTTTCACAGTCTTTGGTGGAGGTAGACTAACCATCACCTCAATCTTAGCCTTGTCCACTTCGATGCCTCTTTCTGAAATCTTGTCTCCAAGTACAATCCCCTCTTTGACCATGAAGTGACCCTTCTCCCAGTTCAGCACAAGGTTGGTGTCTTCACATCTCTGTAGGACCCTGCACAAGTTGGACAAACAAGCAGAAAACGAAGATCCGTAGACAGAGAAGTCATCCATGAATACCTCCACAACATCCTCAATGAGATCAGAGAAGATAGACATCATGCACCTTTGAAAGGTGGCTGGAGCATTACATAACCCAAATGGCATCCTTCGATAGGCAAAGGTACCATATGGGCATGTGAATGTCGTCTTCTCTTGATTATCGGGATGTATGGGGATTTGGAAGAACCCTGAATACCCATCAAGAAAGCAATAGAAAGGATGGTTTGCAAGTCTCTCAAGCATCTGATCAATAAATGGCAATAGAAAATGATCCTTTCTAGATGCAGAGTTTAACTTTCTATAATCAATGCACATCCTATGTCCAGTTACAGTTCTAGTGGGGATCAACTCATTCTTATCATTTTTCACAACAGTGATACCACCTTTCTTTGGAACCACATGCACAGGAGATACCCATTTACTATCTGAGATTGGGTAAATAACACCTGCATCTAAGAGTTTGAGAATCTCCTTCTTTACAACTTCTTTCAAATTAGGGTTTAACCTTCTTTGATGCTCAATAGAAGTCATTGATTCATCCTCTAGATGTATCCTATGCATGCAGAAAGAAGGTGAAATCCCTTTGATATCATCTAGAGAATACCCTATTGCTTTCCTAAACTTCTTCAGTGCACTCAACAGTTCAGACAATTCAAGTTCAGTAAGCTCACTACTCACAATGACAGGGTAAGTCTCATTAGGGCCAAGGAAAGCGTACCTTACACCATGGGAAAGGGGTTTAAGCTCCACCTTAGGCGCTTTGTGTTCATCCCAATCCTCTTGGTGACTGTCCTTTTGTTGAGTGGATGCTGCCTCTTGATGAACCACTTGTTGAAGCGCCTCATACTGATCCTCACTCTCAAACCCTCTGTGTGAATCCAGCATCCTTCCATAAGCATCACTTTCCTTGTTCTCAACCACTTGGACTCCTCTATCAACTGTCAAGGCATGCTGTAGAGGATCCTCAAGTGCTAACTCTTCAAGCAGCTCATCAGCTAGAGCTTTCATTTCCTCTATGTAGAAGATCTGCCCTTGGATGGTTGGCCTCTTCATTATCTCATTGATGTCAAAGTGGAGAATGTGCTACTTACCCAAGTGAAGATCAATCTTGCCCTCCTTCACATTTATAATTGCTCCTGCTGTGGCCAAGAATGGTCTTCCAAGGATCAAAGGATCTCTAGCTTCCTCATCCATCTCTAGCACCACAAAGTCAGTAGGGATTTCACAATTTCCCACCATCACAGGGAGATCTTCCAAAATTCCAATGGGAAATTTCACTGAGCGATCAGCAAGCACCAAGGAGAGTTTGCACTTCTTGTAGTGGCTAAACCCAAGCTTCTTGGCTACAGATAAAGGCATGAGACTAACACTAGCTCCCAAGTCACATAGGCACCTTTCAAACATCAGAGGACCAATGGCACAAGGTAGAGTGAAGCTTCCTGGATCTTCTAGCTTCTTAGGGATTGTCAACCTCTTAATGATGGCACTGCACTCATGAGTAAGAACCACCATTCCTTCCATTTCTTTCTTCTTAGCAGCCACAACATCCTTCAAGAACTTGCTATACTGAGGAACAAGCATGAAGGCATCTATGATGGACATTGTAATCTGCATTTCACTCATCTGCTTCTCAAAGAGTGCCTTGTACTTCTCCAATAGTTGCTTCTTGAATCTTCCTGGAAAAGGTAACTTAGGCTCATAGGGAGGAGGGACAAAAGAAGTATCTTTTGATGTAGCTCCACCTTGCTTCACTGTTCTCTTCTCCTGTCCAACCTTTCCTTTACCCTTAGCTTCCACAATCTTTTCCAGAATTTCCTCATCAACCTTCTCATCAACAATAACTACCTCATCATCAATGTTGATGGCAACCTCCCCACCCTGTTTCTCACCATCCTTGGTGAGTACTCTTGGAGGCAACTCTTTACCACTTTGCAAAGTGATTGCCTTCATTGTTTCTTTGGGGGTTTGCTCAGGTTTTCCAGGTAGGGTTCCCTGTTGGCGACTAGGCTGAGAGTTCATAGAAGCAAATTGGCTCTCCAAAGCCCTGATCTTGTTGTTCAGCTCTGTGTAGCTACTGTCAATCTTGGAGTGCACTATCTTGAACTCATGCCCAATATCCTTTGCAACTCTAGACTGAGCTTCCATGATCTGCTTGAACATTGATTCCATGTTTGAATCAGGAGCCTTGGACTGAGATGAGCTTCCTTGAGCTTGAGTAGACTGATTTGTGTTACCAAAACCAGGAGGGGCATTTTTGCCTTTGCTGATAGTTCCCTTGTTGAGTGGTTTGCTTAGGTTGGTATCCTCCTTGCTGGTTGTTTTGATATGACCTCGGCTGGTAGTTGTTGTACTGAAAGTTAGGCTCCTTTCTGTACCATGTACCATTGTTGTTGATGAAGCAAAGCTCTTCTTGCCCTTCCAAACCATCAACCTCATTCACCTTAGAAGGAACCTCTTGACTAGGATCACCAACAAAGCTAACCTGCTCCTTCTTGGATTGGTTTGAAAGAACCAAGTCCAACTTGTCTTGCAAGGATTTGATATCCTTCTTTGTTTGCTGATCCTCACCTCTGCTGGCTCTATCATACTCCTCATTGTAAACTGAGTCACTCTTTGCCATGTTCTCCACCAGCTCCTCTGCATCCTGCTCAGTTCTGCCCAGAAAGAAACCATTGCTAGCTGTGTCAAGCCTGTTTCTGCAAGATGGGAGAACTCCCTTGTAGAAGGTACTAAGCAATCTTTCCTTGGTGAAACCATGATGAGGACATTGAGTAATGTAGCTGTTGAATCGTTCCCATGCTTCACCAAAACCTTCAAGATTCCTTTGTTGAAATCCTGAAATCTCATTCCTAAGCTTTGCAGTTCTTGAGTTAGAGAAGAACTTGGTGAGGAAGGCTTCTTTGCACTCATCCCATGTTCGGATGCTATCTCTTGAGAGACCCTTCTCCCATGTGTGAGCTTTATCTCCCAAAGAGAATGGAAACAGCCTAAGCTTCAAAGCATCTTCAGAAACACCATTTATCTTGATGGTGCCACACAGCCGATCAAAGTTGTCCAAGTGATCTAGAGGATCTTCCAAAGCAAGCCCATGGTACTTGTTGCTTTGGATCATGTTGATCAAGCTTGACTTGATCTCAAAGTTGTTGTTTTCCACAGCTGGTGCTCTAATGCCGGCCCTATTTCCATGGATGTTAGGCTGATCATGGGCACCAATTGCTCTAGCTTGGCGCTGTGGATGTCGTGGTCCAAGGTTGGCAGCTCCTTGACCATCTTCAGCAGCTCTATCTTGAGGCAGGTTCTCCATGTCAAACCCCAACCTCTGAATGTGAGCCTGTTGCTCTTCTTCCCTTCTTCTTCTCACAATCTCCCTCTCAAGTGCAGAAATGTCTTCAACAATGGGAGTAAGGCTTGATGAACCTCTACTCCTCAAGTTCATACACCTGAAAAGTCAAAGAGAGAAAAGAGGCAAGAATCAATATCACAATAGAAAATAAAAATGATTTAGTCTCAAGCAAATGACTAAATCCCAATGTCACAATCAACTTAGAAGTTAGCAACGGCGCCAATTTGATAACAGGATTTTTCTAAGATCCTATTCAAATGCTGAAGTATAAAGGATGTCAATCCAATTCTAAGAGAACATAAACCACTAGGAATGCAAGACCATGCTTAAGCTAAATGCTATCAAGATATGATAAGAGATTATACTAGAATAAGACTAGAAATGCAATAAAGCAAGAGACTTTCTTAAGATTATGAGATGAGAGGACTCATGGGATAAGGGACTTAGACCGTGGATGATCAAACTCAAACTAAGGTGCCAGCTTTCAATCAATCTATCTACCTTAGACCTAGACACAAGACTAAACAAACTCTATCTCTAGATGAATGCTCATTTGCTTCCAAAACGCAAGCATCAAATCCCTTTGGTTGAATGTTTAGGAAGCAATCATTAACAATAAGTCTAATAGTCATCTTAACACCTTTAACAACAAATCTCTTTGGTAGAGTATGTTAAAAGCTTAGGAGAGTTGGTTCAGACATTTCATCAAACACCTTGTGGGTGGGAAATGTCTAGAACTCAACTTTAGAGAGGCCAACCCTAAAGAAGCATTAAAAACACTCTACTAGCAAGGAATAAGAAGGATCTACACCTAAACACCTTAGATCAAGCCTAATCACCCTTAATCTCCCTAACCCATGAATCCAAAAGTGGATCTACTCACTAATCACCATGATTACTCTTGAACCCATGAGGTTTCCAAGCTTAATCATGTTTAAGAAAGATGAAAAAGAAATTATAAACACTCAAGAACACAAGAAGATCATGATTTGATTTAAGGTAAGAACTTTCACCAAAAGATTTTGTGTTTCTTAGAGAGAAAATTAGATAGATCCTCCAAAATGGAGATTACAAAGTATTTATACTTAGGTTTAGGGTAAAGAGAGATACATAGGATAAAAGACAAGAGTGTCCCTTGGATAAGGCTAATTAGAACTTCAAAATAGTGTTTAAAATGACCCAAGGTCGAATTGGGTCGAACCGGACCGGTTTGAGAAAACCAGCCTCGACCAATCTCTCACTCAAGGTGCCTCACGCCCGGCTTGTGCTTCCCGGTCCTGCAATCCGGTCCTTGGCTTCACGCCCGGCTTGTGCTTCCCGGTCTCGTCTCTCCGGTCTTCCTCTTCACGCCCGGGATGGGCTTCCCGGTCTCGTCTCTCCGGTCTTGCTTCTTCACGCCCGGGATGGTGATTCCGGTCTCGACCATTCCGGTCCAGTCGAGTCTAAGAGAGTACTTGCTTGGCTGAGCATCATTCTTCACCTCCTTTGGATCTTTGAACTCTCAAACACTTCACATCATCTCATAGTATGCTCCAACACCTGAATAGGGACATATGAATGCAATATGGATCCTAAAGACACTAAGATCTAAGCTATATGATCAAAATGTACAAGATATGAAGGCTAAAAACATGTAATTATGCAAGATATCAAACCACGATCTAAGAAGCTTTATTTGGAACCACTATTCAGTGGAGAATAACCAGGAAGTTAAATAAATCTCATAGGAGTTATG
>NW_026618180.1:0-13364 GCF_000801105.2 Raphanus sativus
TAAATATTAAGTTCGAGATTAATCATCTCGAAATCAACTGCTAGAAACATTTTCTACACAGGAAAACCTACGGAAAACTAAAAAACGCAAAAAAAACACGCACACGCCGAAGGAACCGAGCAGCCACTCCGGACGTGGCGTGGCCGCCGGGCGGCTAGCCCCCGTGCTGGCCGTGGCCGCCGGGCGGCTAGCCCGTGATGGCCGTGGCCGCCGGGCGGCTAGCCCCGTGCTGGCCGTGGCCGCCGGGCGGCTAGCCCCGTGCTGGCCGTGGCCGCCGGGCGGCTAGCCCCGTGCTGGCCGTGGCCGCCGGCGGCTAGCGCCCGTGATGGCCGTGGCCGCCGGGCGGCTAAGCCCCGTGCTGCCGTGGCCGCCGGGCGGCTAGCCCCGTGCTGGCCGTGGCCGCCGGCGGCTAGCGCCCGTGCTGGCCGTGGCCGCCGGGCGGCTAGCGCCCGTGCTGGCCGTGGCCGCCGGGCGGCTAGCCCCGTGCTGGCCGTGGCCGCCGGCGGCTAGCGCCCGTGCTGGCCGTGGTCGCCGGGCGGCTAGCCCCGTGCTGGCTCGGGAACTCGGACGGCTAGTCTTCGTGCATAAGTTCTAGGCCTCCGGGTCGCCAGAAATCCGTTTTTGCGACTTTCCGAGATCCCGCAAACAAAACTCCTTTTCCTGCTCCAAGATTCCAAAAGAACCCGTAAGACGTCAACGGACAGGAAGACTTCGTATAAACGGTGATGGTTATCTTAAGACACCATGTGCCTCAGCAATGGATCGAAGATTTTCCGAAAGACTCGACATCCAAGTAGGAGCATTCTTTCAAAGAAAATCGTAGAAAACAGCGGAAGACCGGAAGACGGCCCGAAAGGGACCAAACCCGATCGAACAACCCGTTTACGATTTTCTAAAATGAATAGATACGACGGTTTACAATTATCTTCGCATGACAAGATAAATTTTAAACTTCCGAAAAGATAAATGTGAACTTTCCCGAAAATGGAAAAAATTCCAGCCCGCGGCGGACTCAGCCCATCAAGAATAGACCGTCATATGGGGTATATAAGCAAAGCTAGGAGCAGAGGAAGGGGGATCCGAAATCAGAAGAAAGAAACCACCCCAGAGCAACGCTGCCGACTCAACTAGGTTAGATCTAGGTTTCGAGACTAGCGACGATCGACAGCTCTTGCGGCCGAGATCTCGACCTGTTGTCCAACGCTCTCCGCAGATTCGGAAATAAGATTCTTTCTTTTTGCTCTCTTTATTTTACGCATTTATTCCCAAACTAGACTCGTTATTAACTTTGTCGTGCGTGGCCCAGCAGATAGCCGGGATCCTCGGGGAAAACTAGGTCAACTTAGTTTTCCTACGTTTTACTTAACTAAAATCGACAGTGCGAATTTCGGTTCCAACAGTCCGAACAGGCTAATCTGGAATCATCTGGATAGAAAGTGGGATATCTTCTTGCTCACAACTCCTATGAGATTTATTCAACTTCCTGGTTATTCTCCACTGATTAGTGGTTCCAAATAAAGCTTCTTAGATCGTGGTTCATCCTGGTTTGATAAGAATCATGAAGATATGGCATATGTCCGAACAGGCTAATCTGGAATCATCTGGATAGAAAGTGGGATATCTTCTTACTCACAACTCTTATGAGATTTATTCAACTTCCTGGTTATTCTCCACTGATTAGTGGTTCCAAATAAAGCTTCTTAGATCGTGGTTCATCCTGGTTTGATAAGAATCATGAAGATATTGCCATATGTCCGAACAGGCTAATCTGGAATCATCTGGATAGAAAGTGGGATATCTTCTTACTCACAACTCCTATGAGATTTATTCAACTTCCTGGTTATTCTCCACTGATTAGTGGTTCCAAATAAAGCTTCTTAGATCGTGGTTCATCCTGGTTTGATAAGAATCATGAAGATATTGGCATATGTCCGAACAGGCTAATCTGGAATCATCTGGATAGAAAGTGGGATATCTTCTTACTCACAACTCCTATGAGATTTATTCAACTTCCTGGTTATTCTCCACTGATTAGTGGTTCCAAATAAAGCTTCTTAGATATTGGTTCATCCTGGTTTGATAAGAATCATGAAGATATTGGCATATGTCCGAACAGGCTAATCTGGAATCATCTGGATAGAAGGTGGGATATCTTCTTGCTCACAACACTTATGAGATTTATTCAACTTCCTGGTTATTCTCCACTGATTAGTGGTTCCAAATAAAGCTTCTTAGATCGTGGTTCATCCTGGTTTGATAAGAATCATGAAGATATTGCCATATGTCCGAACAGGCTAATCTGGAATCATCTGGATAGAAAGTGGGATATCTTCTTACTCACAACTCCTATGAGATTTATTCAACTTCCTGGTTATTCTCCACTGATTAGTGGTTCCAAATAAAGCTTCTTAGATCGTGGTTCATCCTGGTTTGATAAGAATCATGAAGATAATGGCATATGTCCGAACAGGCTAATCTGGAATCATCTGGATAGAAGGTGGGATATCTTCTTGCTCACAACACTTATGAGATTTATTCAACTTCCTGGTTATTCTCCACTGATTAGTGGTTCCAAATAAAGCTTCTTAGATCGTGGTTCATCCTGGTTTGATAAGAATCATGAAGATATTGCCATATGTCCGAACAGGCTAATCTGGAATCATCTGGATAGAAAGTGGGATATCTTCTTACTCACAACTCCTATGAGATTTATTCAACTTCCTGGTTATTCTCCACTGATTAGTGGTTCCAAATAAAGCTTCTTAGATCGTGGTTCATCCTGGTTTGATAAGAATCATGAAGATATTGCCATATGTCCGAACAGGCTAATCTGGAATCATCTGGATAGAAAGTGGGATATCTTCTTACTCACAACTCCTATGAGATTTATTCAACTTCCTGGTTATTCTCCACTGATTAGTGGTTCCAAATAAAGCTTCTTAGATCGTGGTTCATCCTGGTTTGATAAGAATCATGAAGATAATGGCATATGTCCGAACAGGCTAATCTGGAATCATCTGGATAGAAAGTGGGATATCTTCTTACTCACAACACTTATGAGATTTATTCAACTTCCTGGTTATTCTCCACTGATTAGTGGTTCCAAATAAAGCTTCTTAGATCGTGGTTCATCCTGGTTTGATAAGAATCATGAAGATAATGGCATATGTCCGAACAGGCTAATCTGGAATCATCTGGATAGAAAGTGGGATATCTTCTTACTCACAACTCCTATGAGATTTATTCAACTTCCTGGTTATTCTCCACTGATTAGTGGTTCCAAATAAAGCTTCTTAGATCGTGGTTCATCCTGGTTTGATAAGAATCATGAAGATATTGCCATATGTCCGAACAGGCTAATCTGGAATCATCTGGATAGAAAGTGGGATATCTTCTTACTCACAACTCCTATGAGATTTATTCAACTTCCTGGTTATTCTCCACTGATTAGTGGTTCCAAATAAAGCTTCTTAGATCGTGGTTCATCCTGGTTTGATAAGAATCATGAAGATATTGCCATATGTCCGAACAGGCTAATCTGGAATCATCTGGATAGAAAGTGGGATATCTTCTTACTCACAACTCCTATGAGATTTATTCAACTTCCTGGTTATTCTCCACTGATTAGTGGTTCCAAATAAAGCTTCTTAGATCGTGGTTCATCCTGGTTTGATAAGAATCATGAAGATAATGCCATATGTCCGAACAGGCTAATCTGGAATCATCTGGATAGAAAGTGGGATATCTTCTTACTCACAACTCCTATGAGATTTATTCAACTTCCTGGTTATTCTCCACTGATTAGTGGTTCCAAATAAAGCTTCTTAGATCGTGGTTCATCCTGGTTTGATAAGAATCATGAAGATATTGCCATATGTCCGAACAGGCTAATCTGGAATCATCTGGATAGAAAGTGGGATATCTTCTTACTCACAACTCCTATGAGATTTATTCAACTTCCTGGTTATTCTCCACTGATTAGTGGTTCCAAATAAAGCTTCTTAGATCGTGGTTCATCCTGGTTTGATAAGAATCATGAAGATATTGCATATGTCCGAACAGGCTAATCTGGAATCATCTGGATAGAAAGTGGGATATCTTCTTACTCACAACTCTTATGAGATTTATTCAACTTCCTGGTTATTCTCCACTGATTAGTGGTTCCAAATAAAGCTTCTTAGATCGTGGTTCATCCTGGTTTGATAAGAATCATGAAGATATTGCCATATGTCCGAACAGGCTAATCTGGAATCATCTGGATAGAAAGTGGGATATCTTCTTACTCACAACTCCTATGAGATTTATTCAACTTCCTGGTTATTCTCCACTGATTAGTGGTTCCAAATAAAGCTTCTTAGATCGTGGTTCATCCTGGTTTGATAAGAATCATGAAGATAATGGCATATGTCCGAACAGGCTAATCTGGAATCATCTGGATAGAAGGTGGGATATCTTCTTGCTCACACACTTATGAGATTTATTCAACTTCCTGGTTATTCTCCACTGATTAGTGGTTCCAAATAAAGCTTCTTAGATCGTGGTTCATCCTGGTTTGATAAGAATCATGAAGATAATGGCATATGTCCGAACAGGCTAATCTGGAATCATCTGGATAGAAAGTGGGATATCTTCTTACTCACAACTCCTATGAGATTTATTCAACTTCCTGGTTATTCTCCACTGATTAGTGGTTCCAAATAAAGCTTCTTAGATCGTGGTTCATCCTGGTTTGATAAGAATCATGAAGATATTGCCATATGTCCGAACAGGCTAATCTGGAATCATCTGGATAGAAAGTGGGATATCTTCTTACTCACAACTCCTATGAGATTTATTCAACTTCCTGGTTATTCTCCACTGATTAGTGGTTCCAAATAAAGCTTCTTAGATCGTGGTTCATCCTGGTTTGATAAGAATCATGAAGATATTGCCATATGTCCGAACAGGCTAATCTGGAATCATCTGGATAGAAAGTGGGATATCTTCTTACTCACAACTCCTATGAGATTTATTCAACTTCCTGGTTATTCTCCACTGATTAGTGGTTCCAAATAAAGCTTCTTAGATCGTGGTTCATCCTGGTTTGATAAGAATCATGAAGATAATGGCATATGTCCGAACAGGCTAATCTGGAATCATCTGGATAGAAGGTGGGATATCTTCTTACTCACAACACTTATGAGATTTATTCAACTTCCTGGTTATTCTCCACTGATTAGTGGTTCCAAATAAAGCTTCTTAGATCGTGGTTCATCCTGGTTTGATAAGAATCATGAAGATATTGCCATATGTCCGAACAGGCTAATCTGGAATCATCTGGATAGAAAGTGGGATATCTTCTTACTCACAACTCCTATGAGATTTATTCAACTTCCTGGTTATTCTCCACTGATTAGTGGTTCCAAATAAAGCTTCTTAGATCGTGGTTCATCCTGGTTTGATAAGAATCATGAAGATATTGCATATGTCCGAACAGGCTAATCTGGAATCATCTGGATAGAAAGTGGGATATCTTCTTACTCACAACACTTATGAGATTTATTCAACTTCCTGGTTATTCTCCACTGATTAGTGGTTCCAAATAAAGCTTCTTAGATCGTGGTTCATCCTGGTTTGATAAGAATCATGAAGATATTGCCATATGTCCGAACAGGCTAATCTGGAATCATCTGGATAGAAAGTGGGATATCTTCTTACTCACAACTCCTATGAGATTTATTCAACTTCCTGGTTATTCTCCACTGATTAGTGGTTCCAAATAAAGCTTCTTAGATCGTGGTTCATCCTGGTTTGATAAGAATCATGAAGATATTGCCATATGTCCGAACAGGCTAATCTGGAATCATCTGGATAGAAAGTGGGATATCTTCTTACTCACAACTCCTATGAGATTTATTCAACTTCCTGGTTATTCTCCACTGATTAGTGGTTCCAAATAAAGCTTCTTAGATCGTGGTTCATCCTGGTTTGATAAGAATCATGAAGATATTGGCATATGTCCGAACAGGCTAATCTGGAATCATCTGGATAGAAAGTGGGATATCTTCTTACTCACAACTCTTATGAGATTTATTCAACTTCCTGGTTATTCTCCACTGATTAGTGGTTCCAAATAAAGCTTCTTAGATCGTGGTTCATCCTGGTTTGATAAGAATCATGAAGATAATGGCATATGTCCGAACAGGCTAATCTGGAATCATCTGGATAGAAAGTGGGATATCTTCTTACTCACAACACTTATGAGATTTATTCAACTTCCTGGTTATTCTCCACTGATTAGTGGTTCCAAATAAAGCTTCTTAGATCGTGGTTCATCCTGGTTTGATAAGAATCATGAAGATATTGCCATATGTCCGAACAGGCTAATCTGGAATCATCTGGATAGAAAGTGGGATATCTTCTTACTCACAACTCCTATGAGATTTATTCAACTTCCTGGTTATTCTCCACTGATTAGTGGTTCCAAATAAAGCTTCTTAGATCGTGGTTCATCCTGGTTTGATAAGAATCATGAAGATATTGCCATATGTCCGAACAGGCTAATCTGGAATCATCTGGATAGAAAGTGGGATATCTTCTTACTCACAACTCCTATGAGATTTATTCAACTTCCTGGTTATTCTCCACTGATTAGTGGTTCCAAATAAAGCTTCTTAGATCGTGGTTCATCCTGGTTTGATAAGAATCATGAAGATAATGGCATATGTCCGAACAGGCTAATCTGGAATCATCTGGATAGAAGGTGGGATATCTTCTTACTCACAACACTTATGAGATTTATTCAACTTCCTGGTTATTCTCCACTGATTAGTGGTTCCAAATAAAGCTTCTTAGATCGTGGTTCATCCTGGTTTGATAAGAATCATGAAGATAATGGCATATGTCCGAACAGGCTAATCTGGAATCATCTGGATAGAAGGTGGGATATCTTCTTGCTCACAACACTTATGAGATTTATTCAACTTCCTGGTTATTCTCCACTGATTAGTGGTTCCAAATAAAGCTTCTTAGATCGTGGTTCATCCTGGTTTGATAAGAATCATGAAGATATTGCCATATGTCCGAACAGGCTAATCTGGAATCATCTGGATAGAAAGTGGGATATCTTCTTACTCACAACTCCTATGAGATTTATTCAACTTCCTGGTTATTCTCCACTGATTAGTGGTTCCAAATAAAGCTTCTTAGATCGTGGTTCATCCTGGTTTGATAAGAATCATGAAGATAATGGCATATGTCCGAACAGGCTAATCTGGAATCATCTGGATAGAAAGTGGGATATCTTCTTACTCACAACTCCTATGAGATTTATTCAACTTCCTGGTTATTCTCCACTGATTAGTGGTTCCAAATAAAGCTTCTTAGATCGTGGTTCATCCTGGTTTGATAAGAATCATGAAGATATTGCCATATGTCCGAACAGGCTAATCTGGAATCATCTGGATAGAAAGTGGGATATCTTCTTACTCACAACTCCTATGAGATTTATTCAACTTCCTGGTTATTCTCCACTGATTAGTGGTTCCAAATAAAGCTTCTTAGATCGTGGTTCATCCTGGTTTGATAAGAATCATGAAGATATTGCATATGTCCGAACAGGCTAATCTGGAATCATCTGGATAGAA
This sequence comes from Raphanus sativus, assembly GCF_000801105.2. Lineage (NCBI taxonomy): Eukaryota > Viridiplantae > Streptophyta > Magnoliopsida > Brassicales > Brassicaceae > Raphanus > Raphanus sativus. The sequence continues at coordinate 7,626 of NW_026618180.1, forward strand.
AGTGGGATATCTTCTTGCTCACAACTCTTATGAGATTTATTCAACTTCCTGGTTATTCTCCACTGATTAGTGGTTCCAAATAAAGCTTCTTAGATCGTGGTTCATCCTGGTTTGATAAGAATCATGAAGATATTGCCATATGTCCGAACAGGCTAATCTGGAATCATCTGGATAGAAAGTGGGATATCTTCTTACTCACAACTCCTATGAGATTTATTCAACTTCCTGGTTATTCTCCACTGATTAGTGGTTCCAAATAAAGCTTCTTAGATCGTGGTTCATCCTGGTTTGATAAGAATCATGAAGATATTGCCATATGTCCGAACAGGCTAATCTGGAATCATCTGGATAGAAAGTGGGATATCTTCTTACTCACAACTCCTATGAGATTTATTCAACTTCCTGGTTATTCTCCACTGATTAGTGGTTCCAAATAAAGCTTCTTAGATCGTGGTTCATCCTGGTTTGATAAGAATCATGAAGATAATGGCATATGTCCGAACAGGCTAATCTGGAATCATCTGGATAGAAAGTGGGATATCTTCTTACTCACAACTTATGAGATTTATTCAACTTCCTGGTTATTCTCCACTGATTAGTGGTTCCAAATAAAGCTTCTTAGATCGTGGTTCATCCTGGTTTGATAAGAATCATGAAGATAATGCATATGTCCGAACAGGCTAATCTGGAATCATCTGGATAGAAAGTGGGATATCTTCTTACTCACAACTCTTATGAGATTTATTCAACTTCCTGGTTATTCTCCACTGATTAGTGGTTCCAAATAAAGCTTCTTAGATCGTGGTTCATCCTGGTTTGATAAGAATCATGAAGATATTGCCATATGTCCGAACAGGCTAATCTGGAATCATCTGGATAGAAAGTGGGATATCTTCTTACTCACAACTCCTATGAGATTTATTCAACTTCCTGGTTATTCTCCACTGATTAGTGGTTCCAAATAAAGCTTCTTAGATCGTGGTTCATCCTGGTTTGATAAGAATCATGAAGATATTGCCATATGTCCGAACAGGCTAATCTGGAATCATCTGGATAGAAAGTGGGATATCTTCTTACTCACAACTCCTATGAGATTTATTCAACTTCCTGGTTATTCTCCACTGATTAGTGGTTCCAAATAAAGCTTCTTAGATCGTGGTTCATCCTGGTTTGATAAGAATCATGAAGATAATGGCATATGTCCGAACAGGCTAATCTGGAATCATCTGGATAGAAGTGGGATATCTTCTTGCTCACAACACTTATGAGATTTATTCAACTTCCTGGTTATTCTCCACTGATTAGTGGTTCCAAATAAAGCTTCTTAGATCGTGGTTCATCCTGGTTTGATAAGAATCATGAAGATATTGCCATATGTCCGAACAGGCTAATCTGGAATCATCTGGATAGAAGTGGGATATCTTCTTACTCACAACTCCTATGAGATTTATTCAACTTCCTGGTTATTCTCCACTGATTAGTGGTTCCAAATAAAGCTTCTTAGATCGTGGTTCATCCTGGTTTGATAAGAATCATGAAGATAATGGCATATGTCCGAACAGGCTAATCTGGAATCATCTGGATAGAAGGTGGGATATCTTCTTGCTCACAACTCTTATGAGATTTATTCAACTTCCTGGTTATTCTCCACTGATTAGTGGTTCCAAATAAAGCTTCTTAGATCGTGGTTCATCCTGGTTTGATAAGAATCATGAAGATATTGCCATATGTCCGAACAGGCTAATCTGGAATCATCTGGATAGAAAGTGGGATATCTTCTTACTCACAACTCCTATGAGATTTATTCAACTTCCTGGTTATTCTCCACTGATTAGTGGTTCCAAATAAAGCTTCTTAGATCGTGGTTCATCCTGGTTTGATAAGAATCATGAAGATAATGGCATATGTCCGAACAGGCTAATCTGGAATCATCTGGATAGAAAGTGGGATATCTTCTTACTCACAACTCACTTATGAGATTTATTCAACTTCCTGGTTATTCTCCACTGATTAGTGGTTCCAAATAAAGCTTCTTAGATCGTGGTTCATCCTGGTTTGATAAGAATCATGAAGATATTGCCATATGTCCGAACAGGCTAATCTGGAATCATCTGGATAGAAAGTGGGATATCTTCTTACTCACAAACTCCTATGAGATTTATTCAACTTCCTGGTTATTCTCCACTGATTAGTGGTTCCAAATAAAGCTTCTTAGATCGTGGTTCATCCTGGTTTGATAAGAATCATGAAGATAATGCCATATGTCCGAACAGGCTAATCTGGAATCATCTGGATAGAAAGTGGGATATCTTCTTACTCACAACTCCTATGAGATTTATTCAACTTCCTGGTTATTCTCCACTGATTAGTGGTTCCCAATAAAGCTTCTTAGATATTGGTTCATCCTGGTTTGATAAGAATCATGAAGATAATGGCATATGTCCGAACAGGCTAATCTGGAATCATCTGGATAGAAGGTGGATATCTTCTTGCTCAACAACACTTATGAGATTTATTCAACTTCCTGGTTATTCTCCACTGATTAGTGGTTCCAAATAAAGCTTCTTAGATCGTGGTTCATCCTGGTTTGATAAGAATCATGAAGATAATGGCATATGTCCGAACAGGCTAATCTGGAATCATCTGGATAGAAGGTGGGATATCTTCTTGCTCACAACACTTATGAGATTTATTCAACTTCCTGGTTATTCTCCACTGATTAGTGGTTCCAAAAAAGCTTCTTAGATCGTGGTTCATCCTGGTTTGATAAGAATCATGAAGATATTGCCATATGTCCGAACAGGCTAATCTGGAATCATCTGGATAGAAAGTGGGATATCTTCTTACTCACAACACTCCTATGAGATTTATTCAACTTCCTGGTTATTCTCCACTGATTAGTGGTTCCAAATAAAGCTTCTTAGATCGTGGTTCATCCTGGTTTGATAAGAATCATGAAGATATTGCCATATGTCCGAACAGGCTAATCTGGAATCATCTGGATAGAAAGTGGGATATCTTCTTACTCACAACTCCTATGAGATTTATTCAACTTCCTGGTTATTCTCCACTGATTAGTGGTTCCCAATAAAGCTTCTTAGATCGTGGTTCATCCTGGTTTGATAAGAATCATGAAGATAATGCCATATGTCCGAACAGGCTAATCTGGAATCATCTGGATAGAAAGTGGGATATCTTCTTACTCACAACACTTATGAGATTTATTCAACTTCCTGGTTATTCTCCACTGATTAGTGGTTCCAAATAAAGCTTCTTAGATCGTGGTTCATCCTGGTTTGATAAAGAATCATGAAGATATTGCCATATGTCCGAACAGGCTAATCTGGAATCATCTGGATAGAAGGTGGGATATCTTCTTACTTGTTCCAAAAAAACTTATGAGATTTATTCATCCTGGTTATAAGAATCCACTGAATTATTGGTTCCAAACAATAATCTATCATCTGGATAGATCGTGGTTCTTCTTGCTGGTTTGATAAGAATCATGAAGATATTGCCATATTGTCCGAACAGGCTAATCTGGAATCATCTGGATAGAAGGTGGATATCTTCTTACTCACACACTTATGAGATTTATTCAACTTCCTGGTTATTCTCCACTGATTAGTGGTTCCAAATAAAGCTTCTTAGATCGTGGTTCATCCTGGTGATAAGAATCATGAAGATATTGCCATATGTCCGAACAGGCTAATCTGGAATCATCTGGATAGAAAGTGGGATATCTTCTTACTCACAACTCCTATGAGATTTATTCAACTTCCTGGTTATTCTCCACTGATTAGTGGTTCCAAAAAAGCTTCTTAGATCGTGGTTCATCCTGGTTTGATAAGAATCATGAAGATATTGCCATATGTCCGAACAGGCTAATCTGGAATCATCTGGATAGAAAGTGGGATATCTTCTTACTCACAACTCCTATGAGATTTATTTCAACTTCCTGGTTATTCTCCACTGATTAGTGGTTCCAAATAAAGCTTCTTAGATCGTGGTTCATCCTGGTTTGATAAGAATCATGAAGATAATGGCATATGTCCGAACAGGCTAATCTGGAATCATCTGGATAGAAAGTGGGATATCTTCTTACTCACAACTCCTATGAGATTTATTCAACTTCCTGGTTATTCTCCACTGATTAGTGGTTCCAAATAAAGCTTCTTAGATCGTTGGTTCATTCCTGGTTTGATAAGAATCATGAAGATATTGCCATATGTCCGAACAGGCTAATCTGGAATCATCTGGATAGAAAGTGGGATATCTTCTTACTCACAACTCCTATGAGATTTATTCAACTTCCTGGTTATTCTCCACTGATTAGTGGTTCCAAATAAAGCTTCTTAGATCGTGGTTCATCCTGGTTTGATAAGAATCATGAAGATATTGCCATATGTCCGAACAGGCTAATCTGGAATCATCTGGATAGAAAGTGGGATATCTTCTTACTCACAACTCCTATGAGATTTATTTCAACTTCCTGGTTATTCTCCACTGATTAGTGGTTCCAAATAAAGCTTTCTTAGATCGTGGTTCATCCTGGTTTGATAAGAATCATGAAGATATTGCATATGTCCGAACAGGCTAATCTGGAATCATCTGGATAGAAAGTGGGATATCTTCTTACTCACAACTCCTATGAGATTTATTCAACTTCCTGGTTATTCTCCACTGATTAGTGGTTCCAAATAAAGCTTCTTAGATCGTGGTTCATCCTGGTTTGATAAGAATCATGAAGATAATGGCATATGTCCGAACAGGCTAATCTGGAATCATCTGGATAGAAGTGGGATATCTTCTTACTCAAACTCTTATGAGATTTATTCAACTTCCTGGTTATTCTCCACTGATTAGTGGTTCCAAATAAAGCTTCTTAGATCGTGGTTCATCCTGGTTTGATAAGAATCATGAAGATATTGGCATATGTCCGAACAGGCTAATCTGGAATCATCTGGATAGAAGGTGGGATATCTTCTTACTCACAACACTATGAGATTTATTCAACTTCCTGGTTATTCTCCACTGATTAGTGGTTCCCAATAAAGCTTCTTAGATCGTGGTTCATCCTGGTTGATAAGAATCATGAAGATATTGCCATATGTCCGAACAGGCTAATCTGGAATCATCTGGATAGAAAGTGGGATATCTTCTTTCACAACACTTATGAGATTTATTCAACTTCCTGGTTATTCTCCACTGATTAGTGGTTCCAAATAAAGCTTCTTAGATCGTGGTTCATCCTGGTTTGATAAGAATCATGAAGATATTGCCATATGTCCGAACAGGCTAATCTGGAATCATCTGGATAGAAAGTGGGATATCTTTTGCTCACAACACTTATGAGATTTATTCAACTTCCTGGTTATTCTCACTGATTAGTGGTTCAAATAAAGCTTCTTAGATCGTGGTTCATCCTGGTTTGATAAGAATCATGAAGATAATGGCATATGTCCGACAGGCTAATCTGGAATCATCTGATAGAAGGTGGGATATCTTCTTGCTCACAACACTTATGAGATTTATTCAACTTCCTGGTTATTCTCCACTGATTAGTGGTTCCAAATAAAGCTTCTTAGATCGTGGTTCATCCTGGTTTGATAAGAATCATGAAGATAATGCCATATGTCCGAACAGGCTAATCTGGAATCATCTGGATAGAAGGTGGGATATCTTCTTACTCACAACTCCTATGAGATTTATTTAACTTCCTGGTTATTTCTCCACTGA
>NW_026618181.1:0-13362 GCF_000801105.2 Raphanus sativus
TCCCAATCAAGCTTCTTACATATTGGTTCATCCTGGTGATACACTAAAAATGAATCCTTGCTACTGCCAAGTTAACAGATGCAATTGTAGTACTTTGAGATTCAAATCCAGAGGACCAGTCTACACTCTAGTTCTATAAGTTTCAGAATCAAGCTAAGAAGAAGATATGATTTGGTTGAAATAGGCGATAGTAAACAAGCAAAATAAACACGAGATTGATTCAATTAAACAAGAGCTAGCCTAGGGTATTTCATTGGGTGTTGAATTGGAGCCAAACAATTATTCAAGCGCGATGAAGTGCTTTCTAGAACTCGGATCACTCAGCTGGAACACTCCACTGTCGTGGTAGTGATCGCTTTGCAGATCGATCTCACCACCTAACTGTCGTTGGGATGAGGATCGATTGCAAGCTTTAAAGAACAGGTCCGATCAGTTCACTTACCACCCTAATATCTACTTTCGCTGATTAGGGATACTAAGCTCATTCAATACATGTCAAGTTATCATCCTAAGCGGTTAACTAGGTGATGAACTAGTGATCTAACATCAAGTGATCAGTTTAATGAAAGCAGTAAGAACAGTATGAATGAAGAACAGTTATGGATCGCTTATCTATGTTTAGCTCATGTCTCAACACCCTAAAAACCCTAGGCGAGCAAGGTCACTACTCGATCATGATGCACATAAACAAAGACATAAATCCTGAATAAAATTGCATAAGAACAGAGTATGAAACAATAGGGTTCAGATGATCTTCTCTATGAGAGGATGGATTCTTCTCCCTTACAAGTTGCAGATCGCAAATACTCAGTGTTCTCTTGTAAAAACTAGCGTAACCAAAAAAATAGAAAATAGATAGATGGCGTTTTATATGGAGGCGCGCCAATCAGAAGAGAAGAGATTAGGGCAACAGGGGTTTAATTCCCGAAATAGGAGTTTCCATATTCGTCTGGAACAATCTCCGGATCACTCCGTCTGCTTGTTCCGCTTGAGAGAGAGCAGTCTCGGGACTGTTCTCCTGACTGTTCTCCGCAGGAATGCTCCAAAAGGACTTCTTTTCATCATGCACCTTCTCTTCTTTCTTCTGCTAACTCCAGACCTGTAAAAGGTCAAAAAAGACTAGACTGACACGAATTAGTGACTTGAAACAAATGAAAACATATAAACAATGATGTGAAAAACACCATATATCAATTCCCCCAGACTTAGATCCTTGTTTGTCCTCGAACAAGGCAAGTACCAAGAACAGGGAGAAAGGTTTGAAAGCGTGGGAACTCGCTTATTCTCAGCAACCATACTCTTACCACAAATCTCTGAACCATACAAGCTGTAGATTAGGACCACACACACTTACTGAGAACCCCCTGATCACTGTTCGAAGATCGGCTCCTTACTCTACATCTCAAACCTGAAAAGGCAACACTTTCGAGACAAAACTCCTTATGTTCAATTAAGATCAGCGTGAGCTTCTTGTCACAGGCTCTACTCAGAGAGAACGGGCTAGGTATAGAACAGGCTAACTTTTATGGTGGAGTTCAAGAGTGTTTAGGGTTTACCAAGAGCGGGTGCAGGATATCGCACAAAATGGTCGTGAGAGGACGGCTCCATTGAGGTCCACAGTCCTTACTCATCTCTGCTAATCGGACTGCTCTCCGATAGATCGATCATAAGACTGCTCTGCGCGATTCAACTTCCCCTTCAGAACACTTCACTGAAACCACCATTACTTTCTCAACTTCCCCAGTGGCATGCATCATAGATTCTTCCCCTTCTCGTCACCAGTAAATCAAAGCAAAAACATAAATTTTATTTATTTATTTATTATTTTTTTTTATATATATATGTACTGAATTACAAAATGCTGGGGTGACGAGCAAGGAGGTAACAAGTGATGTACATGATGCCACTGGTGATTCATTCTGGTCACTTCTCGTTGTTCTCCATGGTATTGAAACAGGCACCTCGGTTGTTCCCTTTCGTGTCGGAACAAGCACTCCGATTGTTCTGCCTGCTTCCACTGTGTGAGCATTGATGAGTAAGAACTGCGTCGATCCTTTCCTCTCCGACCTTTTTGCACATATCTGCACATAAAGTACTAGAAAAGCAAATGCATGAGGGTGGAATTAAAGGTCAGGGTTCAAGGTGGGAACTAGCTAAAGGTGAGCTAGCCACTCAGGAACAGCAAGAGGGATAAAAATCGGATAAGAAGTCCTGAGTGTAGTTCTCATTCTACCCTGATCTAGTGCCCATGACAACAAGAATTAAAGTCCAGATTAGGTTCAGATAAAGTGGAGTTAAGTCTGCCCAGTGTAACCTGATCGGTATAGAACTTCTGGAGTGTCAAATGAGATAAGTCAGGGTGTTCCAGGTCCATGTGTGGGTCTTTCATCACTGCTAAGGTCACTGAATAAGAAGGTTAAAGCACGAGGTGGTTAAAGAGCATCACAAAATAAGGTCATGATTCCCACAATAGTTTTGACTGACTCGATCCTAAAAACATAAAAATGACACAAGGACTGACTCAAAAAGCACACAAGCGAATATAGTACAATCGCTCCCCCAGACTTAGTTCACACCATCCCTGGTTGTGAAAATAAATCAGAGGAAGCTAAAACAAACCAAACAGAAGCAAATAACATGAAAAATAAATAGTTCAGATGGATAAGACAAGGGATAGAAATAGTCCTTTCGGACTCAGTCTGAATCGCCGCTACCGGAGTGACCAGCTGTCCTCCTGTTCCTCGGCAGTCTCTCTGCTCCAGTCGATGTTCCCGCGTGTTCCTTGCCTGGGCGCCTTGTTCTCTGCGGCGTTCGCTCCTCCTGCGCTCCAATGCAGCCGCCTGTGATCGCCTTTTTTTTTTTTTGAATAACCCGGTGTATCCTGGCATCCACCGAAGTGGATCCAGACTAGCGGCGAGTGTCCGTATCAGCCTACATTATCGGCCGGAGTACGCCTCGGTCACCGGATGCTGGGGGAGCCCAGATTTTAAATTTAACCCCCAGTGGCCAGCGGGATTCGAACCCGGGTCCGTATTGAGGCCGAAGCTCCCTCAAGACCACTAGGCCGTCCTCGCTTGGTTCCTGTGATCGCCTTCAATATCCTCTTCATGAGGCTGTTGTTCTTTTTCTGGGAGTCAACCATCCAGCGTCTGTAGGCGTGATCATCAGTCACATCGGTGAAGTCCTCCAAGTCATACTCACCATCAGCCGGTGGAGTCACATGCTCCACATCATCCATGTCTTCATCATCGTGCTGAACCTGCGCCTTCGGATCATCGCAGAGGTGCTCTTCATCGGGTGAGAACACAATGTTCTCCAAGGATAAGAAGTCTGTGAACCCAGGCATAGGGAGCTTGCAGTACAGAGGGTTCCCTTCTTTATCCTGGAACTTGTAGGTGGTCTCGTCGCGCAGGATGTGGCATGCGATCAGGTAAGGAGTATCGATGTACTCCATCTCAGAGACGACCGTGTACGAGCTGAGGTTGATGTTGAAGCGCTGGAACAATGGTGTGAGTAGACTGCCGCAACGATCCTTCTTATCATCAGTCCGAACCAGTGTGTCCTTGCGGTCAGCGAACATGGAGATGAGATGAAATCCCGTGTTGGTCTTGACTTCCTGGATCGGGGTGATGTTCTCTCTGCGCATCTCGTCCTCAAGTCCCGTATAGAGAACCTGGAGCTCTCCATTTGTGATCTTGGATGTGTACTCCTTCGCGAACAACACATTGGACACAATCTTGGCGATGATCCGGATAGCAGGGTTCCGGATCTGCGACTGATAGGCCTTGCGAGAAGTGAACTTGCCGGCTGCAATGAGATCCCAAAAGGTGTCTGCCGGTTTGAACATCCTTTCCACTGAAACTCCCTTTGGCGTGTCTGCAATCTCGAATAGCGAGTTCAGGTCGTCGAGAGAGATGGTGCAGAACTTGCCATCAGCCATGAAGGAGAAGAAGCAGTTCTCGTACGTAGGCGCATTGGGGTTCTGGTAAGTGATCTTGCATGTCGCGAGCACTTGCCTGACCAAATCTGGGTAGAGAACCTGAGCCTGGTAGCAGAGAGGCATGATCCCCATTGCTTGCATCGTGTCGAACACCTCAGAGTCAAGGCCTAGATCGCCTAGTGTTTGCTGATTCACAAACCGCGTGGGCGAGATCTCTGCTTTGAGGAGCTTGTTGTATATCGCTGCCGACTCCTTGTCCCATCCCTCGACGTTGAAGTCAAGGAGCATCGGATCATTAAGGTCGATGGGCGCTCCCTCAGTCTTGTTCGGCCACGGGTACCCAGGTGGAGCACTCGCGGCTGGAGAAGCGGTGCTCTTGGTGGCTCTTGCGTTCCGCATCTTTGGAGGCATCTACAAGACAAAAAACAAAATCCAATATCAGCACAGTTCGTTGGTTGTTCTAGAAACGATGGAACAATCCAATCTTCTTATTCAGCCCAAGTCCATCGATTACTAGACAACCTACACAAGCCTCAATCCCAACAATACAAATCGCCAAGGCCAATAAGTACAAGCGACAATCGGTTCTTATTCCATTCAAAATCAACCATGAATTCAATCCTAGTTGCAAATATACTATCAAGAGCTACATTCTAGGTTGAAATTGCAAGCATAAAGGAAAAAGAGGATCCAAGAAACCACTCCCAATTCGCGATTTGTATGCGCAAAGAGGGGGAGAGTTCTTGTCCGATTACCTTGAGTGGAGAGGTGAATCCTGCAAAACAACCCAATCTCAAGAGAATCCCAAGTGGTTAGAATCAAAATCGATGAGGAAGAGAGAGATGAGAGTTTGCGATTTTAGGGTTCAAAAGAGGGGGTGAGCAGCGAGAGAGATGAAGTGGGGAAGTGGAATGTGTGCGTTTTTTTAAAAACCAATCAAAACCGCTTCCCCTTCCTTTTCTTTTTTTTTTATTTTTTTTTTTTGGTTCGAGAACTTACCTGGGAACAACCGGCGGAACAACCGCTGGAGTGCTCTCCTGGAGTGATCTCGAATTTTCTTGATTTTTCAACCTGCAAGTTAGTTCCTAGAAAGACAAAGACAAAAAGAAAACAATATTTACACTCACCAGTGGGTTGCCTCCCACCAAGCGCTTGTTTTCTGTCACTAGCTTGACTTCAATGAGCCGATTAGGCTTGAGGGGGATCGCTTAAGGGTATCTCTACCCCTTCAGCGATTGTTGTGTCAGCAAGATATGGCTTGAGACGCTGACCATTGACAACAAATTCTCCTCCTCTTGTGTCCAGCAACACAACAGCTCCATAAGGGCGAACCTCCTTAATGGTGAAAGGTCCCGACCATCTAGATTTAAGCTTTCCAGGGAACAGCTTAACCCGTGAATTGAAGAGTAAGACCTGATCGTTCGGAGCGAAGCTTCTGCTGATGATTCGCTTGTCATGGAACGCCTTGGTCTTTTCCTTGTAGATCTTAGAACTCTCATATGTCAGATGCCTGATCTCCTCCAAACTCGTGGATCTGAATGGTTCGCCTCTCCTTGGCTGGTTTGATGTCGAAGTTGAGTAGTTTGACAGCCCAAGCCGCCTTGTACTCTAGCTCAACAGGTAGGTGGCACGCCTTGCCATAGACCAGATGATAAGGAGTGGTCCCTAAAAGGGTCTTGTAGGCTGTTCTGTACGCCCAGAGAGCATCGTCAAGCTTAAGGGACCAATCCTTGCGGGTGGTGTTGACAGTCTTCTGCAGGATGTTCTTGATCTCTCTGTTTGAAACTTCCACTTGACCACTTGTTTGAGGATGGTAGGCGGTTGCTACCTTGTGTTTCACACCATTCTTGCTCAGCAATCCTTGGAACAACTTGTTGATAAAGTGAGTTCCACCATCGCTTATAACCACTCTAGGCACTCCAAATCTTGGGAAAATGATGGAGGTGAACATCTTGGTTACAACTCGCGCATCATTGGTTGGAATAGCAATCGCTTCTACCCACTTGGAGACATAGTCCACAGCAACTAGGATGTACTCATTCTTGTGAGAAACTGGGAAAGGTCCCATGAAATCGATCCCCCAGCAATCGAACACTTCAACTTCCAAGATGTAGTTCTGAGGCATCTCGTTTCTCTTGCTTATACTCCCCATCCTTTGGCATGAATTGCATCGAGATATGAAGGCGTGAGCATCTCTGAACATAGTGGGCCACCAGAAACCGGCTTGGAGGATCTTGGAGACAGTCTTGAAGGTGGCAAAGTGACCAGCATAAGAGGAACCATGGCAGTGGTGAAGGATCCCTGGAATATCAGCCTCTGGAACACATCTCCTGAAGATCCCGTCCTTGCCTTGCCGATAGAGATACGGCTCATCCCAGAAGTAGTGCCTCGCCTCCCTTAGAAATTTCCTCTTCTCATTCCCAGTGAACCTCAAAGGCTCTTTCTCAGCTGCCAAGAAGTTGGCAATCTCAGCAAACCATGGAAGGTTCGGGTACTCCTTCTGGATCACTGCAACGAATGCTCCTTCTACGCGGGAACAGTCCTTGATGGCAGGTGACGACTGCTCCATGTTGCGCAGACCAATCGCATTGACGTACTCCATCGGTTGTTCCACATCAAGAACTGTCTCATCTGACACTTTCATCTTGGAGAGATGATCTGCTACTCCATTATCAACCCCCTTCTTGTCTCTTATCTCCAGATCAAACTCTTGGAGCAAAAGAATCCACCTTAAGAGCCGCGGTTTAGCATCCTTCTTCGTGAGTAGGTACTTGAGAGCTGCATGGTCTGTGTGCACAATCACCTTTGATCCAACCAGATAGGATCTGAATTTCTTAAAAGCGAACACGATGGCAAGGAGCTCCTTCTCTGTGGTTGCGTATCGGCATTGAGCTTCATCCAAAGTTCTGCTTGCATAGTAGATCACGTGAAGCTTTTTGTCTTTACGCTGGCCAAGGACTGCTCCCACTGCAAAATCACTTGCATCTGTCATGATCTCAAAAGGGAGATCCCAGTCTGGAGGTTGGACAACTGGTGCACTGACTAGAGCTCCCTTGATCGTGTGGAATGCGGCTAAGCAGTCACTGTCAAAGGCGAACTGAGCTTCCTTGCAGAGCAACCGAGTGAGTGGTCTCGCGATCTTAGAGAAGTCTTGGATGAACCTCCTATAGAAACCAGCATGTCCCAAGAAACTCCTGATTCCCTTCACTGAAGTTGGTGGTTGCAGACTCATCATGACCTCGATCTTTGCCTTGTCCACCTCAATGCCTTTCTCGGATATCTTGTGTCCCAGAACAATCCCATCTCTGACCATGAAGTGGCATTTCTCCCAGTTCAGCACCAGATGCTTCTCCTTGCATCGCTTCAGCACCCTGCACAAATTTGACAAACAGACATGAAAGGAGCTTCCATAGACGCTGAAATCGTCCATGAAAACTAGGCATGGGCATTTTACCCGGACCCGAGGACCCGGCCCGGAACCGACCCGAAAATACCCGACCCGGAACCGACCCGAAAAATTATAAGTACTCATATGGGTCTTTTTATTTTGGATCCGCGGGTCTCGGGTAAGACCCGGACCCGAACCGAGACCCGATCGGGTACCCGAAATACCCGAGATTTATTTTATATATTAGGTATATTTGGGTGATTGGGTATATTTTTGGTATTTCTAATCTTTTTTTAAGTTTTAGGTTCGTATTTTCGGGTATAATTCCAAATTTCGAGTGTAATTTTAGATTTTCAGAAAATATAATTTGGATATTCAGATATCTTTTGAGTTTTTAGGTCTGATTTTAGGTAAATATTCAGGTACTTTTATGGTTTTTCGGGTACTTTTCGAGTTTTCGGGTCCAGTTTGGGTATTTCGAGTTTTTTGGGGTTTTATATACCCGAACCGACCCGGATCCGAACAATACCCGAATATTATAGGTGTTTTACGGGTACTGAAATTCTAGACCCGAACCGACCCGGACCCGACAAGACCCGACCCGGAACCGACCCGAAAATTATAAATACCCATATGGGTCTAAATTCCGAGGACCCGAAAGACCCGGACCCGATAAAACCCGACCCGAACCCGACCTGAAGACCCGGATGCCCAGGCCTAATGAAAACCTCCATTATGTCTTCGATCAGATCAGTAAAAATCGACATCATGCATCGCTGGAAGGTCGCTGGAGCATTGCATAAGCCGAAGGGCATCCTCCTGTATGCATATGTTCCATAAGGGCATGTGAACGTCGTCTTCTCCTGATCATCTGGGTGGATGGGAATCTGAAAGAAACCTGAATAACCATCTAAAAAGCAATAGTAAGGGTGGTTAGCCAATCTCTCAAGCATTTGATCAATAAAAGGAAGTGGGAAATGATCCTTACGAGTCGCAGCATTCAACTTGCGAAAATCAATGCACATGCGATGACCAGTAACTGTTCTAGTGGGGATCAATTCATTCTTTTCTTTGGTTATCACAGTGATCCCACCTTTCTTAGGTACTACATGCACATGACTAACCCACTTACTATCAGAGATGGCATAGATCACACCTGCTTCTAGAAGTTTCATTATCTCTTTCTTTACAACATCTTTTAGATTCAGGTTTAACCTCCTCTGATGTTCTACAGAAGTCATCGATTCATCTTCCAGGTGTATTCTATGCATGCACAGATCAGGTGAAATGCCAAGTATGTCAGCTAGAGAATAACCCAAAGCCTTACGATATTTTCTCAGCTCGCACAAAAGCAGAGCAGTCTCTGCATTGTTCAGGTCAGCATTCACAATGACAGGATATGTGGAGTTGGGTCCAAGAAATGCATACCTGAGTCCCTTGGGAAGAGATTTGAGCTCTACCTTTGGAGCTTTCAGCTCGCTCCATGAGTCATCGGTCTGAGCTGCCGGAACAGACGGGTTCTGGGGCGCGGTTGTTCCAGTCACTGTGCTGGACTCACTGTTCTCCCCCAGACTTAGATTCGCCACCATTCTCTCAATACTCCTGGCTGAATCCAGGAATTTGGCATAGGCATCAGCATCAACACTCTCTAAGCTCTGCTCGGCTTCAGCTCTGACTAAGGCGAGCTCAAGTGGATCCTCGGTGAGATTCTCCTCGTTCATGCCTTCATGCGGCTCTAGCGGGTCACCATCTTCTTGGACAGTGAAAGTTTGTCCATCCAGCATCGGCTTCTTGAGCATCTGATCCATCTCAAACTTCATCACAATATCTCCCAGGTGGAGATCAATCTTCCCTTGTCGGACATCAATGATAGCTCCAACAGTGCAGAGGAATGGTCTGCCTAGGATCAGGGGATCATTGGAGTCTTCCTCGACTTCCAGAACAACGAAATCGGCAGGAACAATTGTATTCCCAACCAGAACTTGAAGATCTTCGAGGATTCCAACTGGAGACTTCACAGATCGATCAGCAAACACCAGGGACATCCTGGTAGGCTTGAAGTCCGAGTATCCAAGGCGCTTAGCCACAGTATACGGCATGAGGTTTATGCTCGACCCTAGATCAACTAGTGAGCACGAGAAGAGTGTTCTGCCAATCTGAACCGAGAGAACAAATTTTCCCGGATCACCCAACTTCTTGATCCTTCTGTTCTGGAGCACCGCGCTGCACTCCTTTGAGACAATCATGAATTCGCTGTCATCAGATATCTTCACAGAGATCAATCCCTTGACAAAGCTACGCATGGATGGTATCATCTGGATCGCACTCATCAGAGGGAGCTTGACAGTTAGGTCTTCCAGCATCTTCCTGCACTTCATCTCTTCCTTATCCTTGCGTGTAGCCTTAGCTGGAACAGGGTAGGGCACTTTCGGTACATACTGACGAGCAGGAGAAGGTGCTGCAGTCGGTGGAACAAACCCAGCGGGTCGCTCTGCTTCAGGCGGAACAGTCTCAGTAGGCTGTTATGCGTCTTCCTCATCTGTGCGTACAGCCTTAGGTGGCTGATCTGACTCCTTCTGTTTCCCTTTCTAAGCCGATGTGAATCTCCTGGGGTCTAGATCAGGCAGTTGCTTTCCACTCCTCAAACCTACTGCATTGCACTCCTTGGGGTTCTTGTCTGTTTTTCCAGGGAGAGTTCCTTGCTGTCTCTTCACATTCTCAGCAGTCTGAGCAATCTGAATATCCATCTGTCTCATATGGCTTGAGACATTGTCATACTTCACACTCAGGTCATTGAACATATGATTCATCCTGGTGTTGATGTCGTTTGTGACCTGGTTCAGTGCTTTCCCTTGGATCTGCTGTCCTTGGAGCAGTTGGCTCATCATATTGGCGAGGCTCTTCATGTCATCATGCGGAGCAGTCTGAGTCGGTTGTGAAGCTTGCTGATTAACCGGCTGTTTCTGGCTGTGGAACTGGGCATTCTGAGCTGGGTTAAGGACAAAGGTTCTTCCCTGATTGCCATAAGGCCTTTGGTATCCACTGTTCTGACCCTGGTTCCCTTGAGCTTTATCGTCTGGTTTAGGGGCATTGAACAGGTGGGGATTGTTCCTCACGTTAGGGTTCGGGTGATAGTTCTTGAACTGCCATCCTTGCCCATTCACATAACTCACTTCATGCTGATCCTCAGCCGACTGATCCGCCTCTGATGTGCCTTCCGCGGTAGCTTTATCCTGTGGGGATTCTTCCATGATGAAGACCTGGTTCTGGTTACTCTTAATCAGCTGATCGACCTTGGCAGAGAGCTCATCAATCTTGCTGTTGTCGATGCTCTTCACCTTCTGAGTGCGATCAGTCTCGCGGTTATTGTCAGCTGAGCTTGAGGCCATGTTCTCAATCAACTCGAATGCACCTTGAGTGGACTGAGTCATGAAGTCTCCCTTACTGGCTGAGTTCAAAGCGTTCCTGTACTCCCAGCCTACTCCATCGTAGAACACTCCCAGCAGATAGTCTTCCTCAAAACCGTGATGTGGGCACTCTCTGCGGTAAACATTGAATCGCTCCCAAGCATCGCAGAACGGCTCGTCCACCAGCTGTTTGAAGGTCACGATCTTCTGTCTCAGAGCTGCCGTCTTCGATTTCGTGTAGAAGTGGCTTAAGAAAGCCTCTCGGACTTGTTCCCAAGTGGTGAGTGATCCGGTGGGTAGTGAATCAAGCCAGCGAGCAGCTTTCCCATCGAGAGAGAAAGGGAACAGAGTACACTTGATGTAATCTGGTGGTACTCCATTCGCTTTAGTGAAACCACACATCTTCTCGAAGTGCTCGATGTGGTCCATCGGTATCTCAGCAGGAAGTCCATTGAAGATCTTCCTTTGCACTAGACTTATCAAGGCTGGCTTGATCTCGAAGTCTTGCCTAGTGCACGGTGGAGGGGTTATGGCAGATCGCGTAGCAGGCAGATTACGCAGTAAGTTTCTCTGGCCGATCTGGCCCACTTCCTCCTGTTGGTTCGCAGCATTCAGAGCAGCTTGCTTGGCAGCAGCTTGCTGCGCTTGGATCGTCTGCTGCATCTGCTGCATCTGCTGTTGCATGAGTGCAAACGCAGCAGTGAGATCATCTGGATGATCACCCATGTTGGTGTTCGTTGATCTCGGCTGTTGACGGTTCTGTCGTTCCAATCTCGCTAGTTCCTCGTTAGAAAGCTGATGCAATGGTCCTTGTGCGTTGCTCCAAGTATGTCTACTGGTCATGCACCTGGATCATCAGCTGAAACAAAGAAAATAACACGAGTTAGATATCTTAGACTAGATATGAAACCGAAAATTAGAGGTAAAAAATCTGGTCCCCGTCGCAACGGCGCCAAAACTTGATACACTAAAAATGAATCCTTGCTACTGCCAAGTTAACAGATGCAATTGTAGTATTTGAGATTCAAATCCAGAGGACCAGTCTACACTCTAGTTCTATAAGTTTCAGAATCAAGCTAAGAAGAAGATATGATTTGGTTGAAATAGGCGATAGTAAACAAGCAAAATAAACACGAGATTGATTCAATTAAACAAGAGCTAGCCTAGGGTATTTCATTGGGTGTTGAATTGGAGCCAAACAATTATTCAAGCGCGATGAAGTGCTTTCTAGAACTCGGATCACTCAGCTGGAACACTCCACTGTCGTGGTAGTGATCGCTTTGCAGATCGATCTCACCACCTAACTGTCGTTGGGATGAGGATCGATTGCAAGCTTTAGAGAACAGGTCCGATCAGTTCACTTACCACCCTAATATCTACTTTCGCTGATTAGGGATACTAAGCTCATTCAATACATGTCAAGTTATCATCCTAAGCGGTTAACTAGGTGATGAACTAGTGATCTAACATCAAGTGATCAGTTTAATGAAAGCAGTAAGAACAGTATGAATGAAGAACAGTTATGGATCGCTTATCTATGTTTAGCTCATGTCTCAACACCCTAAAAACCCTAGGCGAGCAAGGTCACTACTCGATCATGATGCACATAAACAAAGACATAAATCCTGAATAAAATTGCATAAGAACAGAGTATGAAACAATAGGGTTCAGATGATCTTCTCTATGAGAGGATGGATTCTTCTCCCTTACAAGTTGCAGATCGCAAATACTCAGTGTTCTCTGTAAAAAACTAGCGTAACCAAAAAAAATAGAAAATAGATAGATGGCGTTTTATATGGAGGCGCCAATCAGAAGAGAAGAGATTAGGGCAACAGGGTTTAATTCCGAAATAGGAGTTTCCATATTCGTCTGGAACAATCTCCGGATCACTCCGTCTGCTTGTTCCGCTTGAGAGAGAACAGTCTCGGGACTGTTCTCTCTGAGTGTTCTCCGCAGGAATGCTCCAAAAGGACTTCTTTTCATCAGGCACCTTCTCTTCTTTCTTCTGCTAACTCCAGACCTGTAAAAGTCAAAAAGGACTAGACTGACACGAATTAGTGACTTGAAACAAATGAAAACATATAAACAATGATGTGAAAAACACTATATATCAGTGATTTCTACCAAATCACGTTTCAGCATCCTTGCTCTCTCTTGTTCACCTGTAGCTGCTTCTCTAAGCTTGCTAACCTCCTGAATCAGAGATTTATTATTCTCTTTTCCAGCCGCAAGTTCGTCAACTAACTTGCTTTGCTCCTGACGAGCCTTCTGAGCCACACCATGCTTCCGACTTTGCACCAGATCTTGAAGCAACCTCATATTCTCATCTTTATGCTTCAACACTTGCCATACAAAACGTGATACTCTTTCTCGGAGTCTATCTCAACTTCTGTATCAGAATGTGTGTCAGCTGATGTATTTGATTCATCTTTGAGTGCACCAAGTGCAACGAGGTTGAGCACTTCTTCTTTTTTCTGATCCATTCTCACTCATTTGTATAAGGATCTCTCCTTTTTTTCTTCTCATCGTGTTCGCATTCACACTGAGTGTTCAAAATCCTTTGCACCTAAAGCATTTGATTCCCCTTCTTTTTACCGGTAGACACACGTTTATGAAGTGTCAATATC
>NW_026618182.1:0-13352 GCF_000801105.2 Raphanus sativus
TTAACCAGAATGAAGGAAAGGTAAGCTCAAAGGAGCTGGACAAGTGTTAGGTGCTGGCCGTAGAGGTTTGGTAGCTCGGGCAGCTAGGAAGGAGTGAGGCAAGCTCACAGTAGCTCAGGCAAGTCTAGTAAGCTCCAGTAGCTGGCAGGTCAGCTCACTCAGCTGGGGAAGCTAGTGACCAGCTCACCTCAGCTGGACGGAGTGAATAGCTCTTGGGCGGTTGACGCGGACCATGAGCGGTTATGGGTCCGGCTCGGTGGTGACATGGTCAGGTGAGACCATGGAGCTTGGCAAGTGAGCTAGGCACCGGAGGAGTGTTGGGGAGCTGGACATCGATCAAAGAGGAGCAGTTGGGAAGCGGTTTGCCGAAGGGATGCAATAGGGAGCGTTGGTGCCTTTTCGCCCAAACCGTGTAACCCGTTTGTCCACCGGCTGTCGATGACATTTCCTATAATAGGAGTCATGTTCATCGATTTAGATCACGAAACAACTAGGCAAACCTCTGCCAAAATTCTACCAGAAGAAAGAGAAGAGAAACGGCGGTAAGGTGTTATCCGGAGTGGTGTTCCGGTGAGTTTTAATCGGTGGAAACGGTTCAGACAAGAACATGGCAGGCGGGCAAAGTGATAAGGACAAGAGGAAGGGAGACAGAGAAGGATGGAGGCGCAGAGGAACGCACGCCTAAGGTACTGATGCACTCCGGATGGTAACCGCGCAAGACCGTGGGTTTAAATGGTCTGGCCGGTTGAACCATGATGTGTTGGTTGCATCCGTTTCTTCCTTTCTCTTTATCAATCTCTTCCCTACTATTTTCTGATGTGGTCTGAGGGTTTGAAACCGCGGACAAACCCCAAGGCACGGATTGGTCAGTGTAATCTCTCCGCGGCCTTGGTTGGGAGGTAAGGTCTGATCTCATGGTTCTCAAGGGAATCATTGGGGTTTGGCGATTGTAATCTCTTAGTTGGGATTTTAAGGAATTATCAAAAGTGATAGATTCAATTTGTAACATATATTAGGGTTGGTCCAGTTGGCCGGTTGGCGGTTCATGGTCAAGGTCGGTATGACTGAGGCCGGTTCTGAGGAATCCAATTGGACCATTCTCTTAGTTTGGATTTATCATGATTTATCATGTATAGTTTAGAGTTTTTGGCCGAGTATTTTAGGATGATCAGAAATGGGACTTAGATGTGATCTAGGGTCCGGAACCATGTACTGATTAGTTTGATGTTAGGATATCGGATCATATGTATATCCATGTGTTGTGGTTTGTTTCAGGAACAAGCAGTGATCGTGGTAAAGCAAAGGAGTCTTGAAGACTTGGCCGTGGATGGATGTGTGATGTGTGTCTAGTTTAGATGAACTTATGATAGCCTATTGTGCAACTTGTGTGGATTGAATGATTTGTATGGATCAATTGACTTATATATATAAGATGATATTTCTTTTATGCTTCCGCATTGTACTTGTTAATATAACCTCAAATGAATTGAAAATGACTTAGAAATTATTGGACTTAAACCGGCTGAATTACACTTAGACATTAGGTAAGTACTTGGACTGGTTGGATCATGGGATCCAGGTTCGGGTCTTACAAGTTGGGTATCAGAGCATGCTTGATTCTAGGCTGTTGGGTTAGGGGCAGGTCATCACACATCCGGCTGAGTCTCTTGACATGTTTGGTGTATGTTTTTATTTGCTTATGTCTATGTTGTTTGAGGTTTAAAAAGTTTGGTTGTGTTATATCAAGACTAACATTTTGTTTGCGTTTGGTTTTGATGTGTCTAAGGGAACAAGGAAGCGGTCTCGGAAAGCTAAGGATGGGGCTGGGGTGTCTGGTGCTGGAGATGCATCAGTACCTAACCCAATTGGAGTGTTGGTTCCACCCATGGTCGGACCGGAGACACTGTCCTGACTGAAAATCCAAGTTAACCAGGCTGAGGTTCAGCTGGACGGTGCGGATGAGCAGCTGAATGAGACGTGAGGCAGCTCGAGGGAGCTGGAAGCCAGTTAGGTGCAGCTGCTGGGCAGCACCAGGATGATCCGGATGGAGAGGCTGAGTCTTCAGAGATTGGTCACCGGGTTGATCCAAACATCAGGACTGATGGGAGGACTGGTCCGGGTGATCAGGCGGCTGAGCCTTCCATGCAGGAGATATTGGCTGCCATTAGGCTAATGGGTAGTCAGATGGTAGCCATGACTCAGGTGCTCACCCCAGTGGTGAACTCATCCGTTGGACAAGCCACACAAGCTCAAGTGGGAGCTGGTGGAAGTGGTGGAGCTGGTGGACGAGTGTTACCAGTAGCTGAGGTGATTGAGCTGGATCCACCATCTGGATCAGCTAAGAAAGTGGACTATCTGAAAGTCCTAGAGCACATCACCCGCCTAGGGACAAAGCACTTTGCTGGAAGTGTTGATCCTATGGAGGCTGATGAGTGGCGAGAGACCGGTTGGTGAGAAAATTTCAAATCAACCCGGTGCCCTGAGGAGTACCAAAGAGACATTGCTGTGCACTTCCTGGAGGTGATGCACACAACTGGTGGATAGCTTTGGACAAACGCACCAATGGTTTCCATTGAGCGCTTTGCTGACTTTGAAGTGGAGTTCAACCACAAGTACTTTCCAGCTGAGGCATGGGACCGTTTGGAGGCTAAGTTCTTGGACTTGGTCAAGGGCGTAGGTCAGTTAGAGAGTATGAAGAAGAGTTCAACAGGCTCAGGCGCTTTGTGGGAAGGGAGTTGGAGGAATGAGGCAGTACAGGTCCGAAGGTTCATCGCCCGCTTAAGGCTGAACTCAAGACCTACTGCTCAGTCCGGACCTTCTCCAGTGTGTCTGAGCTGGTGGAGAGGATGGCAATGCTGGAGACTAACTTGCAGAAGAGGCTAAGCACAAGGTGAAGAGTGTGGTGGTGGCTCCTGGGCAAAGTGGTGACCGTAAGAGAAAGAGGGACCAGGCTGAAGAGGGTAAAACCTCAAGTGGTAAGCCTGTGTGCCCTAAGTGTAGTAGGAACACTATGGGAGTGTTGAGAGCCATGGGCGCTTGCACTCGTTGTGGTAAGATGGGACACTTTGCTCGAGAGTGCCCAAATGTGGGAGGTGACCGGACTTGCCATTCATGTGGTGTCTTAAGGTCATCTCAAGAAGGACTGTCCAAAGCAATCTGATGGACAGAACAAGAACAGGAGTGGGGAAGCAGCCGGACCAGAAACCGGGGTCAAACCTCTACTCCAAGGGTGTATGAGCTGTCCAAGGATGTGGAAGAGACAGGGCCATTCAAAGCAATCACTGGTAACTACTAACTTATTTTCTTTTATTTTTTTTTGGAACTATGCATGGTACGGAACCTAGAATGGTTAGGAACTTAGATGGGGTCTTTGTAGGGACCTTGTGTATTGGTGGTGTGGAAACACATGTTCTGTTTGATACTGGAGCCTCACATAGTTTTGTGAGTCCAGAGATGATTGGAAAGGATTGTTTTGTATTGGTTCAGGGGATGAATCCTGGGGTTGTGGTTGCGGGAGGCCAAAGGATGCAATCACAAGGCCTAGTAAGGGATATCCAGTTATGATACAAGGGAGGGCATTGCCTGTGGATCTTGTAGTGGTTAGCCTTAAGAATCACGAAGTGATCTTAGGGATGGATTGGCTTGGAAAAGAATCGGGCCACTTAGATTGTCACCGAGGAAGGGTGCAGTTTGAGAGTGGGTGTGGACCCCGATCAGGTCCAAGGTATCCGACCAACCTCGGGTAGCTTAGTGGTCTCAGCGGTCCAGTGGAAAGTATGCTGAGGAATGGTTGTGAGGCCTGGTTGGCGACCATTAGCACTAAGGAGGTTGTGGGGGGTGGTAGCCCGGACGGGATATCGTTTGGTTCAAGAGTTTTAGTGATGTATTTCGGGCGCTTCAGGGTGTGCTCCTGATAGGGCTGACCCGTTCATGATCGATCACTTGAACTGGAACGGTCCCAATGTCCAAAAGTCCGTACCGGATGGCACCAGCTGAGATGGCTGAGTTAAAGAAACAACTGGAAGAGTTGTTGGACAAGGGGTTTATACGCCCAAGTGTGTCCCCGTGGGGAGCACCAGTCCTCTTTGTCAAAAAGAAGGATGGGAGTTTCAGGTTGTGTATTGACTACCGGGGGTTGAACAGGGTTACTATCAAGAATAAGTACCCTTTACCCAGGATTGATGAGTTGCTAGATCAGTTGAGAGGAGCCAAGTGGTTCTCAAAGGTTGATTTAGCATCAGGCTACCATCAGATCCCCATTGCACCGGAGGATGTGCAAAAGACAGCATTCAGGACAAGGTATGGCCACTATGAGTTTGTGGTCATGCCCTTTGGACTGACCAATGCACCAGCAGCCTTCATGAAGATGATGAATGGCATCTTCCGAGATTTCTTAGATGAATTTGTAATCATCTTTATTGATGACATACTAGTATACTCTAGGACTGAGGAGGACCATGAGAGGCATCTCAGGATGGTGCTGGAGCGGCTAAGGGAGCAGCAACTCTTTGCTAAGTTGAGCAAGTGCAGTTTCTGGCAGAGAAGTATTGGATTCCTAGGCCATGTTGTGTCTGAGGAAGGAGTTTCTGTTGACCAGGAGAAGGTCAAGTGTATACAAGAATGGCCAAGACCAAAGAATGCAACTGAAGTAAGAAGCTTCTTGGGTTTGGCCGGGTACTACAGGAAGTATGTCAAGGGGTTTGCAAGTGTGGCACAACCCATGACAAAGCTTACTGGTAAAGATGTGAAGTTCATATGGTCTGATGCATGTGATAAGAGCTTTCAGGCCTTAAAGACCATGTTGACCAGTGCGCCGGTGCTAGTGTTACCTGAGGCCGACCAACCATATGTGGTTTACACAGATGCATCCATCACTGGATTAGGCTGTGTGCTCACACAACATGGGAAGGTCATCGCTTATGCCTCGAGGCAACTAAGGAAACATGAGGGCAACTACCCAACTCATGACCTGGAGATGGCTGCAGTGGTATTTGCTCTTAAGATATGGAGGTCCTACTTGTATGGTGCTAAGGTTCAGATCCTAACCGACCACAAGAGTCTCAAGTATATTTTTACTCAGCCTGAGTTAAACTTGAGGCAGAGAAGGTGGATGGAGTTTGTGGCGGATTATGATCTTGACATTGCTTACCATCCGGGCAAGGCAAATCTGGTGGCAGATGCATTGAGCCGGAGGAGAGCAGAGGTATCAGCTGAAAGAGAAGCTGAAGTATTGGAGGGGATGGTCAGGTCTTTGAATCTAAACACCTTAGTCAGTGAGGATGAACCTCTAGGACTAGAGGTTGTGGATCAGGCCGATCTCCTTAATAGAATCAGACAAGCACAATGCTTGGATGAGAATTTGCAAAAGGTTGCAAGGAATGACAAGACTGAGTACCAAACGGCCAGTAATGGTACCATTTTGGTACATGGGCGTGTGAGTGTTCCGAGTGACCGAGGACTAAAGGAAGAGATTATGAGGCAAGCTCATAAGTCTAAGTTCTCAGTGCACCCGGGACTGAACAAGATGTATAGGGACATGAAGAGGTATTACCATTGGGTGAGAATGAAAGCTGATGTGGCCGAGTGGGTGGCTAAGTGTCCAACTTGCCAACTGGTCAAGGCTGAACATCAGGTTCCCAGTGGTTTACTTCAGAACCTCCCTATACCTGAATGGAAGTGGGATCACATCACAATGGACTTTGTGACTGGGTTCCCAACGACAAGGAGTAAGAAGGATGCAGTTTGGGTGATTGTGGACCGACTGACCAAGTCTGCACACTTCTTACCAATCAAGAAGGGTGATGGGGTGGATGAGATAGTGAAGATTTACATTGATGAGATAGTAAGGCTGCATGGAGTGCCGGCCAGTATAGTCTCTGACAGAGACCCAAGGTTCACCTCTTACTTCTGGAGGGCTTTCCAAAAAGCCTTAGGACTAGAGTGAACATGAGTACATCCTACCATCCCAAACAGATGGACAATCGAAAAAACTATCCAGACACGTAGAAGACATGCTTAGGCCATGTGTACTAGACTGGGGCGACTCATGGGAGAAGCACTTGCACTGGGTGGAGTTTGCCTACAACAACAGCTTCCACACCAGTATAGGCATGTCTCCCTATGAGGCATTGTATGGGCGGCCTTGCAGGACACCCTTATGCTGGACCCAAGTGGGGGAGCGCAGCATAATAGGTCCTGAGATTGTGGAGGAGACCACTGAGAAGATCAAGTTGGTCAAGGAGAAGATGAAAGAAGCACAGGACCGCCAGAAGAGTTGATGAGGACATAGAACCAGACATCAACATCCCCACACTTAGACAAGCTCCAAGGACAAGATCAGGAACTAGAGGTGTTGCTGCCAGCTTTAACAAGGCCATAGAAGTTCTTCTCATCAAGAGCAACATCAACACCAAGCTAGAAGCCATCACAAACCGCATGGACCAGTTCACTATAACCGAAGACAAAGCAAATAAAGAAGAAGCTTATGTTATACAAGTTGGTCCAAGAGGAGATGATAACATATGGTCCATTCTTCCTTGCAAGGAAATGGTTTCCTTATTTACCATCTCCCCTAAGTGATACGGTGAGTTTTGAAGAAGGAAGAGCAAAGCCTCAAACGACAACACTTTGAACTAGATCAAGTTTGGCTCCTCTCCAACGGCTACTTCTTTCAAACCCACTCCGCATCAAAGGTAAGTATGGTAAGTTCATTTACATTTTATTTATATCCTATGGTTTTTCATGCAGGGTCTTGTTTGCATTTTATTTCATTTCTTTGAGTCAGGCATTGTTTAGCCTATGCTTTCTTAGGTCCAAGTATCGAGTCTTTGTATTGCTTTGTTTCAAGACCCCTAGAAGGGCACAACTGCATTGGCGAGTATATAAGCCCCTATAAGCAGTCATGTATCATTTTAACCTTTATGAAATATATGAGTCAGTTTGCCCCTAGCAACTAAACCTAAGTCTTTGAGAGTTTGTGAGAAGCAGCCTCCAAGCAAATCGTGATTTATCAAACTCCTCTCCATAGAGTTTGTGGTTTCACCTCGATCCATCCCTTTGATTGTGAGATTCAATCAGCCTTCACTCCATCTATCCATCTCTATATCATTGTTGAGTTGTTTATACGAACAAGCAACAAAGATCCATCCTTCATCCTCACGCCATCTCTCATCCCTTGAAGTATCAAGTTGGTTATTCGACCAAGTGGTGCTTTCCAACCTCCATTGGTGTCTTTGCGAGTCTCAATACAACCGGATCCATCCCTCAAACTATCCTCTACATCAGATCCTTTCATCTCACTCTACTCCACCATCAACCGGTTCATTGAACCTCACCACTACCCAGCCAGCTTGAGCAAGGCCCTCTTTGTGCCTATATCATTTTGGTATCAGAGCTAAACGCTCCACATCAGGTTGTCTCTTTTCTTATTAGATAGATCGTTTAGTTTTATAAAAGGAAAACCCATAAAAATTGTTCTTTGCTTTTGTTTTTGATTTCTGCCATTGTTGAGTTCTTATTGTTCTTGAAGTTTTTAAAACCAAAAAGAAAAAGAAAGAGTTCGATTTCCTAGTTGTTTGATCCGCATTTCTCAAAGAAAAACCAAAAGAAATTTGTTTTCGATTCCTTGCATCTCGAGTTGCCATTTTAGTTATATTCGCAAATCATCTTTCCTTTTATAGATCCAGCATTTG
Organism: Raphanus sativus; assembly: GCF_000801105.2. Taxonomy (NCBI): domain Eukaryota; kingdom Viridiplantae; phylum Streptophyta; class Magnoliopsida; order Brassicales; family Brassicaceae; genus Raphanus; species Raphanus sativus. Next base: position 7,692 of record NW_026618182.1, read on the forward strand.
CATTTCGAGATTCTCCATATTTTTCTTTGCATATTTCTTTGCTATTCCATAGTTTTCATTTCGACCGCTTTCATTTCATTGTCATATTATTTCCTTGATAACTTCACTTGATCTTGAACTCTTTCAGGATAAGAAATGGGAGACAATAGCTCGTCATCAGCTGATACCGCAACCACTATGGCGCAACTCCTAGTTGCAATGCAATCCATTAGTGAGAGGATGACTCGCCTAGAGCAAGGACAACAAGCTCAAGCCAACCAACCGGCTCAAGGAGCAAACAACAATCCTCAACAACAACAACAACAACAACAACAACAAGACAATCCCCGAGCTGAGGATGATTCGGATAGTGACATGCCGAGTCTAGAAGAAGAAGAACAAAGACCCCCTCCTAGAAGAAATGCTAGAGATAGAGGAAGAAACCGAGGAAGAGGTCATGACCAAGAGCATGATCAATGGCAAGGCGGCAAGGACTTGAAGCTCACGCCACCAACCTTTGCTGGAAAGGTTAATCCTGATGCCTACATTGATTGGGAGACACGCATGGAGTATATCTTTGACTACTACCATTACTCCGAGCTAAGGAAGGTCTCTCTAGCTGCTGCTCAGCTCACTGACACCGCCTTGACATGGTGGGATCGAGAGCTATCCGAGAGGAGAAGGCTAAGGCGTGCACCCATTGATCTTTGGGATGACATGAGAGCCATGCTGAGGAGAAGATATGTGCCAAGTTACTACTACCGTGACTTGCAAAAGAGGTTCAGGAAGCTCACTCAAGGTTCCAAGACCGTTGAGGAGTACTATGAAGAGTTTGATGCTATGAGGAACCGCTTAGAAGTTCAAGATTCTGAGGAAACCTTGATGGCACAATTCTTGGATGGACTTCAAGATAGGATAACAAGAAAGGTGGAGAGACAAAACTATGAACACTTCCATGATCTAATCCACTTTGCTATCCAAGCCGAGCAACATATCAAGCGCAAAACCGCAGCTACAAGTAGGAGTAAGAACACTTGGACTCCACCAGCTCAAAGAAATGACAAGGGCAAGTCCATTGAGGTTGATAACCGATTCAAGAGGAACTCCACTGCTGATACATCTAAGGGAAACAAGGCTGAACAAAGCAAGCCTAGTGCACCTAGAAACCGAGACATCACTTGCTACAAGTGCCAAGGTAAGGGACATTATGCACGAGACTGTCCTAATCAAAGAGTCATGATCCTTAGAGAAGATGGAGGATATGAGACTCAAGAAGAGGAAGCAGAAGCGGATGCTACTGATGAAGAGATCACTGATTATCCAGATGAGGGAGAGATACTTGTGACAAGAAGAGTACTTAGTGCCATGTTTGAACCCGAAACCATTCAAAGGGAAAACATCTTTCATACAAGATGCACCATTGAATCTAAGGTATGTAGCTTGATCATTGATGGTGGTTCATGTACTAATGTTGCTAGCAAGTATTTGGTTGATAAGTTAGGACTCAAGACAACCACGCATCCAAGACCTTATAGATTGAAGTGGTTAAATGATGAAACCGAGCTAAAGATTGGTGAACAAGTGGAAGTTTCATTCAGCATAGGCCGATATGCTGACAAGGTAATTTGTGATGTGGTTCCTATGCAAGCTGGTCATCTTTTGCTTGGCAGGCCTTGGCAATTTGACAAGGAGACCATACACAATGGACGCACCAACTACTATAGTTTCACTCACAACAACCGCAAGCACAATCTAGCTCCTTTAACTCCACAACAAGTCTTTGACTTGCAAAAGGATATGAGCAAAGGAAGCAAGGTAAGTAAGACTAATCTCTATATTAGTCCATCTAAAGTGTTAAAATCTTTAGAGAACAAAACACAGGTGCTACTAATGATCTTTAAGGAAGGTGTTTTGACAGATTACAAGGATCAAGAACTTCCACCAGAATTTGTGCAACTACTTGAGAAGTTCCCTGATATCTTTCCAGAAGATATTCCGGCTGGTTTACCACCAATAAGAGGGATAGAACACCAGATTGATCTAGTGCCAGGAGCTCCATTGCCAAACCGACCAGCATATAGAGTCAATCCGGAGGAAGCCAAAGAATTGGAGAGACAAGTACAAGACTTGATGGACAAGGGATACATAAGAGAAAGTCTAAGTCCTTGTGCAGTTCCAGTACTTCTAGTACCAAAGAAAGATGGGACTTGGAGGATGTGTGTTGATTGCCGAGCCATAAACAACATCACCATCAAGTATAGACATCCAATCCCACGGCTAGATGATATGCTAGATGAACTCAGTGGTGCCACTATCTTCTCAAAGATAGATTTGAAGAGTGGTTATCACCAGGTAAGAATGAAAGAAGGAGATGAGTGGAAGACTGCTTTCAAGACCAAGAGAGGTCTTTATGAATGGCTAGTCATGCCATTTGGTCTCACCAATGCTCCAAGCACTTTCATGCGCCTCATGAACCATGTTCTAAGGGAGTACATCTGTAAGTTTGTAGTTGTATACTTTGATGATATCTTAGTCTATAGCAACAGCTTAGAAGATCATCTTATTCATCTTGAAAAGGTTTTGGAAACCTTGCGCCAAGAGCATCTTTATGCTAATCTCAAGAAGTGTACCTTTTGCACTGATCAACTAGTTTTCCTAGGCTTTGTTGTTAGTTCACAGGGTCTAAAGGTAGATGAAGAGAAGATCAAGGCAGTGCAAGAATGGCCCACGCCAACTACAATAGGTCATGTGAGGAGTTTCCATGGACTAGCAAGCTTTTATAGAAGATTTGTCCGAGACTTCAGCACCATAGCAGCCCCATTAACTTCAGTAATCAAGAAAGATGTAGCTTTCAAATGGGGAAGTGAACAGGATGAGGCTTTTCAAAACCTCAAAGATAGTTTAACTAATGCTCCTGTTTTAGTTTTACCTGATTTTAACAAAACTTTTGAGATTGAATGTGATGCATCAGGGACAGGTATTGGAGCAGTGTTGACTCAAGGAGGAAAGCCAGTAGCATTCTTCAGTGAGAAGTTGCATGGAGCTACACTCAACTATCCTACCTATGATAAAGAGCTATATGCGCTAGTGAGGTCATTGGAGACTTGGCAGCATTATCTACTCTCTAAGGAGTTTGTGATCCACACTGACCACGAGACACTCAAGTATTTGAGAGGACAAACTACCTTGAAGAAGAGGCACGCAAGGTGGCTAGAGTTTGTGGAATCTTTTCCCTACATCATCAAGTACAAGAAGGGAAAGGAGAACATTGTAGCTGATGCTTTGTCAAGAAGGCATGCGCTTATATCTTTGATGGAGGCCAAGGTGATGGGGTTTGAGCACATCAAAGAGCAATACCAAGAAGATCCAGACTTTGGTGACATCTACAAGCAGTGCAAGCAAGCAGCATTCGGATCCTTCTATCAACATGATGAGTTTCTATTTAAGGATAAGAGGTTGTGCATTCCACAAGGTTCCATGCGAGACTTGATCTTGAGAGAAGCACATGGTGGTGGACTTATGGGACACTTTGGACGTGACAAAACCCTGAGTATAGTGGCAGAACACTTCTATTGGCCACACTTGAGGAGAGATGTTGAAAGGCTATGCGCAAGATGCATTGTATGCCTCAAAGCTAAATCCAGGTTACATCCTCATGGTCTTTACATTCCTTTGCCTATTCCTGACCTACCTTGGGTAGATATTTCCATGGATTTTGTTTTAGGTTTACCAAAGATCAGGAACAAGGACTCCATCTTTGTTGTGGTGGACAGGTTTTCTAAGATGGCTCATTTTATTCCTTGCAATAAGACTAATGATGCCACTCAAACTGCTGATTTATTCTTTAAAGAAGTGGTTAAGCTTCATGGTATTCCTAGAACTATTGTTTCTGACAGGGACACAAAGTTCTTGAGCCACTTTTGGAGGACCATTTGGAGGAAGCTAGGTACCAAGCTCTTGTTCTCTACCACTTGCCATCCTCAAACTGATGGACAAACTGAGGTTGTTAACCGCACCCTATCCACTCTCTTGAGAGCCACGGTTGGTAAGAACTTGAGGAATTGGCTTGATTGTTTACCTTTCATTGAATTTGCTTATAATAGAGTTCCTCACTCAGCTACTAAACTTTCACCTTTTGAGATTGTGTATGGTTTTAAGCCAATGACTCCTTTAGATCTCTCTCCTATTTTACCACAAAAGGATCAAATGGTGAATACTGATGGTGAGACTAAGGCTGAGCTGATGAAGAGAATCCACCAAAAGGTTAAGGAGAACTTAGAGAAGCAAAATGAGCAGAATAAGAAGCAAGGTGACAAGGGAAGAAAGGAGGTTTCATTTGAACCAGGAGATTGGGTTTGGTTACATATGAGGTCCGAGAGGTTTCCAAAGCAGAGGAAGTCCAAGCTCGCACCAAGAGGAGATGGCCCATTCAAAGTCTTGAAGAAGATCAATGACAATGCCTATCAATTGGAGCTGCCGGTTGAGTTTAATGTTTCTTCTACTTTCAATGTGTCAGATTTATCTTACTTTCATGCAGATGAAACTGTTCTGAGGTCAGAACCTTCTCAAGAGGGAGAGAATGATGAGGACATAGAACCAGACATCAACATCCCCACACTTAGACAAGCTCCAAGGACAAGATCAGGAACTAGAGGTGTTGCTGCCAGCTTTAACAAGGCCATAGAAGTTCTTCTCATCAAGAGCAACATCAACACCAAGCTAGAAGCCATCACAAACCGCATGGACCAGTTCACTATAACCGAAGACAAAGCAAATAAAGAAGAAGCTTATGTTATACAAGTTGGTCCAAGAGGAGATGATAACATATGGTCCATTCTTCCTTGCAAGGAAATGGTTTCTTATTTACCATCTCCCCTAAGTGATACGGTGAGTTTTGAAGAAGGAAGAGCAAAGCCTCAAACGACAACACTTTGAACAAGATCAAGTTTGGCTCCTCTCCAACGGCTACTTTTTTCAAACCCACTCCGCATCAAAGGTAAGTATGGTAAGTTCATTTACATTTTATTTATATCCTATGGTTTTCATGCAGGGTCTTGTTTGCATTTTATTTCATTTCTTTGAGTCAGGCATTGTTTAGCCTATGCTTTCTTAGGTCCAAGTATCGAGTCTTTGTTTGCTTTGTTTCAAGACCCCTAGAAGGGCACAACTGCATTGGCGAGTATATAAGCCCCTATAAGCAGTCATGTATTTTAACCTTTATGAAATATATGAGTCAGTTTGCCCCTAGCAACTAAACCTAAGTCTTTGAGAGTTTGTGAGAAGCAGCCTCCAAGCAAATCGTGATTTATCAAACTCCTCTCCATAGAGTTTGTGGTTTCACCTCGATCCATCCTTTGATTGTGAGATTCAATCAGCCTTCACTCCATCTATCCATCTCTATATCATTGTTGAGTTGTTTATACGAACAAGCAACAAAGATCCATCCTTCATCCTCACGCCATCTCTCATCCCTTGAAGTATCAAGTTGGTTATTCGACAAGTGGTGCTTTCCAACCTCCATTGGTGTCTTTGCGAGTCTCAATACAACCGGATCCATCCTCAAACTATCCTCTACATCAGATCCTTTCATCTCACTCTACTCCACCATCAACCGGTTCATTGAACCTCACCACTACCAGCCAGCTTGAGCAAGGCCCTCTTTGTGCCTATATCAAGAGTTAT
>NW_026618183.1:0-13350 GCF_000801105.2 Raphanus sativus
GTATTATACCTTTCCTTATACTCTAGGTTTTACGGATCTACAGAAGTAAAGACTCAGAAAAAGTCTTCGTCTTCACAAAACAGAAAAGATTTAAATTTCATGGCAAATCCTTTACCAAAAAACAGAGACAAAATCAGAATAAAAATTGAATTGGAAACCGCCATTAAAACAAAGAATCTCTGAGATGAACTTGCTAAACAAGGGTAAATCTGAGATCTCGTACCCGTTCTTCTCGTCAACACAATGTCTTGTAACGTCTCTGGTTGGTTGGTGTTTGTTTGGGATGGATTGTAACCATCCATAAAGCTCAGCGAACAGAAGGCCCATTACCATAATTGGGCAAAGATCAGTTCGAAAGCCGGCTTCTCTGAGCTGAGACTCGGTCGTGACTATTTAGTCGAACGACGAGTGACCGAGAGGATCCGACTCGACTGCTCGGGCCGAACAATGGACCTAATTAGGTCTTTAAGTCCAAAGGCCACGAGAAAGGCGACGAGCTAGGTTAATGATAACCGACCTAAGAGACTATATAAGAGTTGAGGACAAGAAGAAAGGGTATCACCACTTTGACACACAGACTCGCGGCTAGATTAGGGTTTCCATTACTCTCTTTGTATCTCGCCGCTCTCTTGTACTTCCGGCTAGAAGCTCTCCGAGCACCGGCTAGCCGGCTTTCTTACTCTTGTACCCTCATTATTGACTCTAATAAAACGTCTCTGTTCGTCCACTCTTGAGTTCTTTTACTTTGTTGACCAAACTCACCTTAAACAATTGGCGCCCACCGTGGGGCCTGATCAGAGTAACGTTTCTAGACGATATGACGATTGGCGACTCGACCCCGGTACTTCCGGGAAGCAACCGAGCTTACGCCTCCGCCTCCTCCTCCTTTTCTCTCGTCGGACTTTATGAGCTCCGTGATGGCGCATCTCGCACATCAAGAAGAAGTCCAGAAAACGACGAACGAGCAACTCGCAGCGCCTAGTAGCTGTTCCGCTCCTGCTGGGCCGACAAGTCGATCCCAGCCCGTCTGCCGCCTCTTTTTCGATACACCCTCCAACGCCGCAGAAAACCATGCACTCGACAAATCCGACCCTAACAGGCCTCCCGCCGCCTACCCTACTCCGACGACGGCAGACCCGACGACGATTCGCGAGATCGCCAAGCTCAAACTCAGTCTTCAACAGATGAGCTTCGCAGATCCATCAAGCAACGAGCGCAGCTCCCCAACTCTGCAAAATAGAAAAGCTTTGCCTCCCTGAGTAAAAACCTGGCGGCAACCCTGTCGAGCATCTAACAGCTTTCAACATAGCGATGGCCAGAGCTCGTCTTTCCAACGAGGAGAAGGATGCATGATACTGTCAACTCTTTCGTCGAAACACTGAACGAGCAGGCGCTAACCTGGTTCTCGCAACTCAGCGAGAACTCGATCAGAAGTTTCCGAGACCTGATGTGGTCATCAAACCAGTAGCTGAATCCGGAGGTCAACCAACTGCCCAAACCGGCCACTTTGGAGGTACCAGCGACAGAGGTCCGTCCCAGGCGAATATCTCAATCACCAGAAGGTATTTTGTCATTAATCCAATTTTCCCAGAAGGCCAACTCATCAAGGATTCACTGAGACTTGGAATTACAAGAAAAGCTTCACGGAGGAAGAAGTTATGAATTTTACAAACCGGAGGTTCCCCAGCCCATCCATCTGCGAGTACCCGACTTTTTGAAGGAGATTCAAGCCAATGAAGGAGCGGCCTGAACCAAAGCCGATCATAGGATTCAAGAGGGATCTCTCTTTTCCAGGAAGCCCAATATCAGGAGAAATGGCCCGGAATTATGAAGTTATGATCCATTCTCCAAAACCGGTCAAACCAGTTGGAAGCTAACCGGTTCAATCAGCTTCAAACCAGACATTGGGCGTCCAGGAGATCATTTCAACCAATCAGGAGGTATTGAAGAAGTCCTTAGCTACACCAGAGCCCAGGAGATCAGCTGGTTCAATGAAGAGTCACTTAAATCAAACCGGAGCTAATTATGGCAAGATTGGACAATCTTTCGGTTTGATCATTTCCAAGTCATTCCAATCCGACCAGAAGACATCAGGACTAAACCAAGACGTCCAGGAGACATTAAAGCAGTCCAAGAAGGATTCCATGAGTTCATACCATGCCAGCCTCATTGGATCAGGAGGATCCACACTTACACCAAACTGCCTTATTTGGAGAATTTGCAATAACGCTCCAACAGCTCTTCTTCAGATCAGGCACGAAATCAGCTCATTCCAGACCATAAAGAAGATTCCCAGGAAGCTCACTTATCCCCTTAAACCATCCAGGTTCAAGAAGATATCAAGATATAAGATCATTCTATGCAAAGGCCACAAATCAAGTTAAAGGCTAGTTTCATGGAGCCATCAAAGTCTTTGCTTCCAAGATTTTTATTTCAAGTTTATTTTTTCATTTAATCATTTTTAGACTGTTAGAGAGTCTCAAGGTCGAGCCTATATAAGCTCAGTAGTTGTCTTGTAATAAAACCACCCTTGAATTTATGAATGCATTTGCAGTTTTTCTAGTTTTTCTTAAAACTATTATCTAAGTCTTTTGAGTGTTGTGAGAAGCAGCTCTTGAGCAACCTGACTTATCAAAAGCCTCCTTTCACAGAGCTTTGTGGCGTCCTCAATCCCCCCATCATTTCCATCTACTGATTTGCCTTGAGAGAGACTTCAGTCCAGCAAGCAAATCCCATATCTATCCATCTTCCATCCATTGATCTTGTTGAGAGAGACTTCAGTCCAGCAACAAGATCCCATCTCCATCAATCTATCCTTTTTCTATTTGTTTTTATTCATATTATCATTCTGATTCATATTCATATTTGCCTTCTGTTGCATCATAAAACTTATAAAAAACTCATAAAAAGGTTTACTCTTGTTTCAGGTACCAATCCGAACTATTGGACTAAACGTCAGTTCCATATTTCCGGACAGCCTGACCCTTGCCCACAACATTTTGATATCAGAGCTCAAAGCTCCTGAATCAGGTCCATTCTATCCTTGCATCATTCATTTGCTTGCATTTGTTTTCATCTTAAATAAAAAAAAAAACAGTTTTTGCATTGTTTTGTTCTTAAGAAAAGAAAAACAAAAGAGAAGAAGTTTCTTGCAATTGATTCACGAAAATTTTGAAAAGAAATCTCACATTGTGTTTGCATTCATTGCCCAGCTCCCCTTGCCATATTTATATTTTGTGCATTCATTTAAAAAAAAAAAATTTGCATTTTGCATTTTTGACTCTTGCATAGAAAATTCAAAAAAAAAATTCAGCATTAGTTTTCTTTCCATATTTTCTTTTCATTTGTGTTAATTTTCATTCCATATTAGTTTCATTTCGAGTTTGCATTAAGAAAACCAAAGAACAATCATTTTTGCATAGTTGATTTCATTTCGGTTTATATTTGCATATTTATCGTTTTGTTTAAATTAGTTTGCATTGCTGTATTGTTATTTTTCTAAACCAGAACTTCCATATTCTTCACTTGATCTTTGAGAGTGTTTTCAGGAAGTCATGGTAGGAGAAACACACGGACAAAGTCAGATGGCCAAGAAGAGCCAACATTTGACAGCTTTGCAAAAGGTTGAACAGATTGCTCCGTTGAGGAAAAGAAGAAAGGCACAAGGCCAACGTCCACAGCCAGGAGAAAGAAGATTTGGAGATGCACCAGAGGCTGTCTATGTCGAGCCCAAGCCACCAGATCCTTCAAGGATCAATCAAACCCCAATTTCTAAAACCCACAACCATCATGTTGTTAATTCTCGGTTTGATTATAACTCTTTTGCTGATAAAATTGAACTCTTAAAATTTTCAGGAAAAAGAGGTTATCTTAGATGGGAGAGGAACCTTGATGAATGGTTTCACTACAACAACATCTTGAAGGAAGAAAAGCTAGCTTATGCCATTGATCATCTAAAAGGAGATGCCTTTAAATGGTGGGTACAAGAAGAAGATGATAGGAGGTTTTACAAGGAGCCAACTATCAAACGTGGAGAGCTCTTAAAAAAGCCATGAGACATGAGTTTGCACCAGAGTTTACAAGTTCTGAAATTAAGGAACTTTATCCAAGGAGGTATCCAACTCATGGTTCCAAAGAAGCTAGAAAAGTTGTTGCACAAGAGAGTAAGAGAGGCTGGTCTCAACAAGCAACTTGCAACCAAACCAGGGGCACGCCATTGTCCAATGCCTAGACCAGAAAAGTGACATCCCAAAGGCCATGGAGAGTAGAAGTGTCAGCCAAAACACTTTGATCAGAACCAAAGCAAAAACCATTGCTAGATACTATGCAAGTAAAGGCTGAGGTAAGTCCTATACTTGATAATTTGGTTTATGAATATTCTCCCACTGGTATGAGTCACTTGTCTTTGTCAAAGAATGTTAAGACAGGTCCTGAGGTCCAGCAAAATCCGAACTCCACATCCTTGTTTGAATCCAAAGTTCACAAAGAATTATTTCCAAGGAACAAGGAGATTTTAGACCTCAAAGAGGAGGACACACCAAGCCAAGGTAAGTCTTCTGATTTTAAAATTCTGAAAGATCAGACATGTTTTAAATGTCATAAAATAGGACACCTTGCTGAAGCTTGTCCCATTAAACATGTATTGAAAGAAACATCACTAGAAACTGAAACTGAAAATTTTAAAATAAGTGATAGTTTTATTCAATCTGATTTGTTGGTTCCAAATTCTTGTATAATGCACTTGTCTTTGTCAAAGGGTATTGTATCAGGAATTAAGGAGCATGAACTTAAAAGAGAAGACCTATTCTACCAGCATGGTATTGCTAAAGAGGAGGAAGCCATAAGTGAGGCTGGAAGAAATGATTTGTTGCTTAAAGTAGCAAAACCAGTAATCAAATTATCAAACCAAGGTAAGTGTTTAACATCACCTTTAGATACTTGTTTAAATTTTTATATTCTTGGTACAGGGATACCAGATGAGAGCTCTATGCTTACTGAAGTGCCAAGGGCCGAGCCAGACCCTGAGATCAATCAAAATCCACACCACAAGTCACAGACCCTGAAGAAGCGGCCTGAACCAAAGCCGATCATAGGATTCAAGAGGGATCTCTCATCTTTCCAGAAAGCCCAATATCAGGAGAAATGGCCCAGAATTATGAAGTTATGATCCATTCTCCAAAACAGGTCAAACCAGTTCTACACCTGCCTCAATTGGAAGCTAACCGGTTCAATCAGCTTCAAACCAGACATTGGCGTCCAGGAGATCATTTCAACCAATCAGGAGGTATTGAAGAAGTCCTTAGCTACACCAGAGCCCAGGAGATCAGCTGGTTCAATGAAGAGTCACTTAAATCAAATCGGAGCTATTTATGGCAAGATTGGACAATCTTTCGGTTTGATCATTTCCAAGCCATTCCAATCCGACCAGAAGACATCAGGACTAAACCAAGACGTCCAGGAGACATTAAAGGAGTCCAAGAAGGGTTCCATGAGTTCATATAATGCACCAGCCCTCATTGGATCAGGAGGATCCACACTTACACTAAGCTGCCTTATTTGGAGAATTTTGCAATAAAGCTCCAACAGCTCTTTCTTCAGATCAGGCACGACATCAGCTCATTCCAGACCATAAATAAGATTCACAGGAAGCTCACTTATCCCCTTAAACCATCCAGGTTCAAGAAGATATCAAGATACAAGATCATCTCTATGCAAATACCACAAATCAAGCTAAAGGCTAGTTTCATGGAGCCATCACAGTCTTTGCTTCCAAGATTTTTATTTCAAGTTTATTTCTTTCCTTTAGTCATTTTAGACTGTTAGAGAGTCTCAAGGTCGAGCCTATATAAGCTCAGTAGTTGTCTTGTAATAAAACCACCCTTGAATTTTATGAATGCATTTGCAGTTTTTTCTAGTTTTTCTTAAAACTATTATCTAAGTCTTTTGAGTGTTGTTAGAAGCAGCTCTTGAGCAACCTGACTTATCAAAGCCTCCTTTCACAGAGCTTTGTGGCGTCCTCAATCCCCCCATCATTTCCATCTACTGATTTGCCTTGAGAGAGACTTCAGTCCAGCAAGCAAATCCCATATCTATCCATCTTCCATCCATTTGATCTTGTTGAGAGAGACTTCAGTCCAGCAACAAAGATCCCATCTCCATCAATCTATCCTTTTCTATTTGTTTTTATTCATATTATAATTCTGATTCATTATTCATATTTGCTTCTGTTTGCATCATAAAACTTATAAAAACTCATAAAAAAGGTTTACTCTTGTTTCAGGTACCAATCCGAACTATTGGACTAAACCTCAGTTCCATATTTCCGGACAGCCTGACCCTTGCCCACAACAAGACCTCTCGGCTGTATTTCTCAAGACCTACATCATGTTCGCTAAGCGACCAACAACCGCTTCCATCTTGTGGAATATGGCACAAACAAAGGATCAAAGCCTCAAAGACTACATGGAAAAGTTCAAGACGATGGTTTCCAGAGTCGACGTTCCTGATCACATTGCTATCGACGCCCTAATGAATACCCTCCTCGTCAACTCGAAGTTTCGCAAGGACCTGTACTTCAATTCTACGACTTCGCTCCCCGACGCCATAGCCCGGTCTCACAACTTCATCCGAATGGAAGAAGACACCAAGGCGATAATCCGTAACCAAAACGCCGCCAAGCCAGCAGCATCCAAAAGTGCAGGTGCTCGGACCGAGCCGCTCCAGCTCGCGCCAAACGATGCAGGAAAGCAAAAAGGCGCTCTCCTCTACGTCGTAGACGAGAACAATGCTCATGTTTCAACTTTGGTCGTGCACGGCAAAAAATGGAATATTTATCAGCAAGAAACCGATTCTCTAGATGCGTCTCCCAGCGCCCCGAGTGCTGGAACCGTGGCCAAAGTCGATTCGGCGATAGGACCGACCAGAACGCCCATCGACCTCACGAAGCATTGCAAGTATCACGACGTCAAGGGGCACGATACGACCGAGTGCAAATCCCTCTACGCCTAGTTCCTCTCCTCTATCGAGAGCGGCGATTACATGATCCAGCCTCCAAAACCCAAACCAAAGGGCGAGAACAGTTGGAGCAGGAACAAAGACAAGAAGACTCAGCGAAAATCGCAGGGCAAAAACCGTAAAGGCGACCGACAGCCAAAGGACGCGGATAAGGCTACCCGAGAGACTGACGACGACGAAGATTCAGCCGATGACGATCAGCCGGCCAACCGCCAGCGCCTCGAAGTAATCCACGTCCAACCACAAGGAGAGACCGAACCAGGATCCTCATCCGACGAATAGGACAACTTGAAAACCTCCCCAAGTGCCACGGACCTGCGTTCCCTCCTCAAGAGAAAACTCGGATCTTCCGCTGAGGAAACGCCAGTCTCCTCTGATCTCCGCCTACAGATCGACTCGAACCGAGCCAAGAAAGCATCAGCACAAGGCTATCTCCACAGCAGCCCGCCGAAGAGCCGAACCGCGACCTACGAGAAAAATTAAACGCAAAAATTGGTGATCTGCGGACAACCGTCAACCGCAAGAAAAGGGATACAGCCAAAGCGAGTAGCGACCTTCGCGACGTGCTCCGCGCAAAGCGTGCACAAACCTGTCCTTGGATAAACGTTATTATGGGCGGATCGCCCCCTTGCGGCGACTCGGTTAGATCAGTCAAGGACTATCGCAGGCAAGCCACTACTTCCCAACGATGGCCCCAAAAGCAGGCAAACGATCAGCCGATCACCTTTTCGTCTGACGACACACTCGGCGTGCATCTCCCTCACAACGATCCCCTGCTCGTCGTGCTCGGCATTGACAAGTACGACGTCACGAAAGTGCTCATCAACACCGGTAGCTCGGTCGATATCATCTTTCGTGAAACCCTTGTGAAAATGGGGATCGATCTCAACGACGTCAAGCCTTCTACTCGGACCCTGACAGGATTCAACGGATCTTCCGAAATAATCGGCGGCACGATCCGCCTCGCGGTTCATGCATGCGGAGTCACGCGAACGGTCAAGTTCTCCGTGGTCGGCTCCAAAGCTCCTTATCACGTTATACTTGGCACCCCATGGTTACATTCGATGCGAGCAATCGCATCAACATACCATCAGTGTGTTAAGTTTCCAGGATCCGACGGATCAATCAAAACTCTGAAGGGGGACCAGCAGGCTGCACAAGATCTCTTGATCGCCACGGTTAAGATTCAGCGCTCCCAGTCGCTTGTCAACTAAATCTCTCCCCTAGCGAGCAAATTTTGTCCGCAAATGGAAGAGTTTCTAGAAGTATCGGTCGATGACTCGGACCCAAGCAAAGTCGTCCGAGTAGGCGCGTTTCTATCCGACGAAATGCAACAGAAGATCCTCGTGTTTCTAAAGCAAAACTTGTCCTCATTCGCTTGGACAATGTCCGATATGAAAGGAATCGACCCAGCCATCACAACTCACGAGCTTAACGTTGACCCCAATTTCAAGCCCATCCGCGAGAAGAGAAGAAAGTTGGGCCCCGATCGATCCAAGGCAGTCGCAGAAGAAGTCGAGTGTCTACTCGGCGCCGGCTCGATTACTGAAGTCCGTTACCCGGAATGGCTCGCCAATCCGGTGATCGTTAAGAAGAAGAACGGTAAATGGCGCGTCTGCGTCGATTTTACCGACCTCAATAAAGCATGTCCTAAGGACAGCTATCTGTTGCCCAGCATCGATCGCCTAGTCGAATCGACAGCCGGCAACGAGATGCTGATGTTTATGGATGCCTTCTCGGGCTACAACCAGATCCTGATGCACCCGGACGATCGGGAGAAAACCGCATTCATTACTGATCGAGGAACTTACTGTTATAAGGTGATGCCTTTCGGACTTAAAAACGCTGGAGCAACCTACCAGCGGCTTGTCAATCGGATGTTCGCCGACCAGCTGGGAAAGACTATGGAGGTCTACATTGATGACATGCTCGTCAAATCCCTCCGAGCTGACGACCACCTAGTGCACTTGAAGGAATGCTTTGAGATCCTAAACAAGTACGGGATGAAGCTGAATCCCGCTAAGTGCACCTTCGGCGTCTCCTCGGGCGAATTTCTCGGTTACATCGTCACGCAACGAGGAATAGAAGCCAATCCGAAGCAAATCTCAGCGGTCCTTGATCTCCCAAGTCCAAGAAACTGCCGCGACGTGCAGAGACTAACGGGACGCATCGCCGCACTCAATCGCTTTATCTCCCGATCTACCGAAAATTGTCTCCCCTTCTACGACCTCCTCCGAGGAAACAAGAAGTTCATTTGGGATGACAAGTGCGAGGACGCCTTCACTCAACTTAAGCAGTACCTGACGACTCCTCCCGTCTTAGCCAAGCCGGATGTTAGAGACGTCCTATCCCTCTATATCGCAGTCTCTTCAGCAGCAGTCAGTAGCGTCCTAATCAAAGAAGATCGCGGCGAGCAGCGTCCGATTTTCTACACAAGCAGAAGGATGACTAGTCCGGAAACCAGATACCCAACTCTTGAGAAACTGTCCTTGGCCGTCGTCGATTCTGCGAGGAAGTTGCGACCTTACTTTCAATCACACTCCATCGAAGTGTTAACCGACCAACCGCTCCGCACCGTCTTGCAAAATCCCAACAGAGCCGGCCGGTTGACTAAGTGGGCGATTGAACTGGGCGAGCTCGACATTGTGAGGGATTAAACTCACCTCCTGATTTTAGGTCAGGTTATAGTTTAGGAAAGGATTAGGGAAAGATAATCGTGGGCTGAATCCCGTAAGAACTTGTAGAATGAATGATGATTTGTATTGATAATGTGGTAAAAGAATGGTTACAAAAGATGTTTCTCTTGATGATTACAAAGATAGCAAAATGTTTAAAAGATGATGTCAATAATCGTCCCCATGAATAAGGATTGATTTTCTCTTTAAATAGTCTCAGGCTCCGTCGGTTGCTACCAACAGGTTCCCGAGATCCTCTCCGTGATTTGAGGGATTTGTAACAGCTTCCCTTTGACCGGGTCCTGCGCCTATTTACTTGTCCACGAGCTACCTCTTTGACCGGGTCCTGCGCCTGTTTACTTGTCAACGAGCTGCCTCTTTTCCTTGACCTCTCTGATGAACATCTCCAGCTCACAGTCTCCGGATCTGACTTAGCTATTTTTGAAGATTGAATTCATGATGGGCCTTTCACGGCCTGTTATCATTTCTTATTGTCTATCACTAGCTAGAGGGTCATATTTGGGCCCAACAATTGCCCCCAGCTTTCGAGATAAGATTCCTTATCTCGGAAGCTAGACCTAGCCGCCGAGCATCAATCTTTTTGTTGAGATCTCGAGCAACAGTTATCTTTATTGAAGATTTCCTTTGCTTAATCTGATGACTACGATTGCGTATGAAAAGGAGCAAGTATCCGACTTCTCGGCCA
Organism: Raphanus sativus; assembly: GCF_000801105.2. NCBI lineage: Eukaryota > Viridiplantae > Streptophyta > Magnoliopsida > Brassicales > Brassicaceae > Raphanus > Raphanus sativus. Next base: position 10,396 of record NW_026618183.1, read on the forward strand.
GCAAGCTTCCCATTCCTCAATTCTCAGAGAGTTCAGGTACTTTCGAGATTAACATGTTTAATCTATCCTTTTCCGGAGAGTATGGTTCTAACTTAGGTTTGGTGGGCCCTGATTCAGCTCCAGTCGAGACGTCCCAGATGGGCGATGACAAGGAGGCAGACTGAGGGAGATCCAGCCAAAAGAAAGTGATCCAGTCCGAGGGAGACAAGGATGTCGGGATGAGCTCCGTGATAATGATGTCTAAGAGCTGCGGTTCTTTTTGAATTGTAATGTTGCTTTTCATGACTTTTGCCCAATGGGCTTTGTTTACGTTTCAGACTTAGTCTGAGTAGGCTTTTAAACCTTAGGGTCTTCTGAACCCTGTTAGCCTGGGGAGGCTTTTAAACCCTTTTATTCAAATTTCGGTTTTGTTTTTCGTATTAAATCATTGACTTGGTTGAATCGTTTCTTGGATGAGATTGACTTTTGTCAAGTGGAAGTTTCAGTTAGAACATGTATCGTGATTATTATATACAATGTCTAATGACTTATCAAGATCTCGATTTTGAGTGTATTCGATTATGAGGATCTCTTAGAAGGAGTTCCTGAAAATATTAAGATTAGCTCCGGGTTTTTAGGACCTGAGCTACCCTGAAGACCTTAAGAGGGGGTTCATGGGAACCTGAATTCGTTTGTGGGATTTTAAGACCCATTGAAGTTTGCTTAGGATTTTAAAACCTTTTGAGATTTATAAGGATTTTAAGACCTTTTGAGATTTGATAAGGATTTTAAGACCTTTTGGGATTTGATAAGGATTTTAAGACCTTTAGTGGTTTAAGGATTTTTAAGACCTTAGATTTAGGTTTGTCGAAGTTTGATTTCGCCTGAAGGATTTTAAGACCTTCGAGGTTACTAAGGATTTTAAGACCTTAGGTTCAGGTTCGTGGAAACCTGAGTTTGTTGGAAGGATTTTAAGACTTCGAGATTACTGAGGATTTTAGGTTCAGGTTGACGGAGACCTGAATTTGTTCGAAGGGTTTTAAGACCTTAGGTTCAGGTTCACGGAGACCTGAAATTTGTTTGAAGGGTTTTAAGACCTTAGGTTCAGGTTCACGGAGACCTGAATTTATTCGAAGGGTTTTAAGACCTTAGGTTCAGGTTTACGGAAGACCTGAATTTATTCGAAGGGTTTTAAGACCTTTGGTTCAGGTTTCATTGAGACCTGAATTTGTTCGAAGATTTTAAGACCTTAGGTTCAGGTTCATTGAGACCTGAATTTGTTCGAAGGATTTTAAGACCTTAGGTTCAGGTTCGTAGAGACCTGAGTTTGTTCGAAGGATTTTAAGACCTTAGTTTCAGGTTCGTAGAGACCTGAATTTGTTCAAAGGGTTTTAAGACCTTGGGTTCAGGTTCGTAGAGACCTGAATTTGTTCGAAGGTCAAGTTATCGAAGATAATTGCTTTATTGATAATAGGATACATGGTATCACAATAATCATACAATCGCTGTTTGGGCTATATGTTCTCAAACATATGCCCCCTTTCGTCATGGTGGAAAGAGTGTTAAAATGAGATTGGGGTTGCACTCATAACACAATTGCCTACGTACCCAGTTAAGGGGTCAAGCCTAACGTAATTCAAGGAATTTAAGTACCTAATGATAGTATTTCTTCAGATTTGTGGCATTCCACGATCTGATTTCAGGTACTCCGGTTCGCACCTTCAGGAGCTTATAGACGCCAGGTCGTACCACGTGGATATCCGGTAGGGACCTTCCCAATTGGTTCCTAACTTCCCAGCATCTGGTTCCTTGGTTCCTTCGAAAACTTTCCTAAGTACTAGGTCACCTACAACGAATTGTTGGGGCCTGACTTTGGAATTGTAATGTCGGGCCATTGCTTGCTGATAGTTTTGAATCTGAAGCAAAACTTGGTCTTGTCGTTCCTCGATTAAATCGAAGCTGTCTGATAAGAGCTGGTCGTTAGCTTCGAGATCAGACGTACAGAGCTCTCGACGGAGGCTCCCAGTGGAGGTTTCCGCCGGAACGACAGCTTCCATTTCGTAGGCTAAAGAGAAAAGGGTTTCCTCTGTAGCCTTTCTCGGGGTGGTTCGTCATGCCCAAAGTACTTCAGGTATCTTTTCAGACCAGGTTTTCTTGTTGGTTCCGAGGCGTTTCTTGAGGTTTGCTAATATTGACTTATTAGCAGCCTCCGCCTGGCCGTTTCCTTGAGGTCGTCGAGGTGTTGAGAAGGTCAGGCGAATATTCCATTTGTCACAAAATATTTTGAAGTCGTGGGATATGAACTGTCCTCCATTGTCGGTTACGATTTCGTATGGGACGCCGTGTCTACACATGATTTCTCTCCACACGAATCGTTCGACCTCGACTATGGTTACCAGTTGGAAAGCTTCAGCCTCTATCCATTTCGTGAAGTAGTCTGTTAGGACTAAGAGGAAACGTAGCTTCTTCTTTCCACTTCCTGACGCTACTAGTGGTCCTACGATGTCCATGGACCACCTCATAAATGGGTAAGGGGCGGATATGTTGGACAGCTTTTCTGCAGGTTGGTGTATAATCGGTGCATGCCTCTGGCATTTGTCGCATGAAGAGGAGTAGATCTCGCAGTCTGCAATAATGGTAGGCCAGAAATAGCCCTGTCTTTTGATTCTGACGGCCAGAGCTCTTCCTCCAGAGTGGTTCTCGCAGGAGCCGTCGTGCATTTCCTTCATGAGTCTCATAGCAACGAGGCCATGGACACATTTTAGGTAAGGTCCGTAAATGCTTCATTTGTGGAGGAGAGACTCGATTATGCAGTATCTCGCGCTTAATGCTTTGAGCTTCCGAGCCTCCCATTTATTGGGTGGAATCTTCCCTTCCAGGATGTATTGCGTGATTGGAATTCTCCAATCCTCTCTCCCTACAACTTTGTTATGAAGAGACGAGGGAGGTTCCTGTTCGGGACCTGGTGTCGTGGTG
>NW_026618184.1:0-13348 GCF_000801105.2 Raphanus sativus
AATTCTGAAATTTGAGCGGGAAATTTTTTTACAGCATTTTTGGGTCGATGTTTTACCAAGTTTGTAGTTTTACAAAAAGCTTCAAAGTTTTACTTTTCTATTTTTTGCATTTTTTTAGTTTTACTGTACTCAAAAGATTTATATTATAGTTATACCACTTTTATTTAGTTTCCTACAATCATTTTCCATCAAATCATGTTGTGACATAATTAATTTTGTTGCATATATAATTTTTTTGATGTCACAAGGACAACACTAAGATAAAAAGCATAAAAGAACAAGGTATTTCCTCTATTATATAGTACACAACTATGTGATAAAAAATTAACTATAATTATTGTAAATTTAAACCAAAAAATACTAACAAATAATAAGCATAATACTTATAAGTAACAAAACAAATTAAAAATTGTTTATCTTCAATTTTTTATATTTTATCAGTTTTACTAAGTTTTATTTAGTTTTTCTATCGTATTGAACAATCATTTTGAATAATAGATACAACTAATCGTGGTGTGCATTTTCTTCTAGGTTCCCGAACTTAAATATTTACGAGAACAAGTATGCACTTTTTTAATCGAAACAAATTAGAGTTCTTAATATTCGAAGCTCACAGTTCAAAATAGTAATTTCAAAACAGTTATGATGTGATGCTCAATTAACTAAATCTCTTACATGCTCTCTACGTTATCCAAATCAATACCTATATTGTCTCTATCTCGAATAACAACATCTTCCACTGGCTCAGTCACCTTAAGATGTTGTTATGTTTTTTCAATGGTATCAAAGATTTTATTACCATATAACTCAAATTTTACCTATTTGTATATGGATTTATGGTCATTTTTCTGCATATCTTGTCCACTAGCATACAAACTACCTTTACCTTCGTTTGGATTTCATTCATGACCATCTCCAGCTTTATAATAGTATTTTTAATAATCAAAGTGTATGTTTGTGAAAGAACTCGTCGTCTCAAGTAAAAATAAAAATGATTAACAACAAGTTAGATGAACTTGCACGGTTTAACCATAAAATGTTATCAAGTTATATAGTTTTACCATTATAGTTATATTAAGTTATACAATTTAGTTAGTACCACTTTACCGAGTTACAAAATTTTACTTAGTTGTACATTATGATTTTACCAAGTTGTACAGTTATAGTTATACCAAGTTTTACTACGTTTTCTAATTTTTATCAAAATAATAATTTGATATATATTTTTATATTTTTGTCATAAAAAACAGACTCATATTTATAATTATATCAGTGTTTTTGAATATCCAAATAGATCGAGATCATTGTTCTTAATCAGTTAATTATGAAAACGAATTTGAAATTAAACCTCTTCATGAATGAATTAATGGAGAAGATGAATGCCAAATTAAATAGAGTTTGAATGAAATAATTAAATCTGGGTTTGAGATTTACAGTGGAGAGAGAAAGGAAGAAGATAGAGTAAGAGAGAGAATGATTTTGATTGGTTTAGATACAAAGGGTAATTTAGACATTGACCATCGAAGTGAAGAGTATCAAAACAGATAAGAGTATGACAGATCACGTAAGAGTATGATAGATCACTTTTTGCTTCATTAAGAGTATCTGAGCACTTTACTCGAATCAAACGCTCAGGTCCTGCCCGAAAAAAAAGAGCTGAGATACTCCTGCCCGAAACTGCCCGGATTTAGAAATTCATTTATCTTTATTTTTACACGAAAATTTATAAAAAGACAACGAAACCAAGAGAAACTTCTATAATTACAACTCTACCTAGGACTATCCAAACCCGGGCCCAGAACCGACCCAAACAAATCGGATATCCACTTCCAGAAATTGAATTCCCTAATACGTTTCCCCTCTCTCCCCATATTGGTTGATTGAAAAGACACCGTCTCTCACTAAGTAGAATTTATTCGACTTATCTGAAAACCCTACTCAATTCGAATCCTCAATCGACAATCAAAAACACAAATCATGATGAATCAAGACGTTACGAAGGCAAAAGAAGACGGCTCGAGTAGTGTAGTATGAGATGAAGCAAACCCAAGGATTATCGAGAAACCTGTCGGCCCAGGAACCGACCAAAGTCCCAGAGATGCAAATGAAAGCGAAGACAATGCCAGTGGAAATGGAAAAGGGGAAGAGGAAGAATCAAGTAAGAAAAATGAAGGGGAGGAATCAAGAGAAGTAGACGAAGGAGAAAAAGAGAAGGAAGTCGGAGACGAAGGAGAAAAAGAGAAGGAAGCCGGGGACGAAGGAGATGAAGAGAAGGAAGTCGGAGACGAAGGAGAAAAAGAGAAGGAACCGGGAGACGAAATAGAGCCCCGAAGAAACGACGAAGAAGCTGATGAAAGGGAGATTATTCTATTTGGACGACATCATGAAACTGAGTCGCATGCAGATTCGGTAAGTATTGAAATTGAAAACTTTTACATAGATGATTTGAAAGATTAGATAAGTGTGGAAAACTAAGTGGAATTTAGAGTTAGTGATTGCTGATGGTTGTGAAACTATATGTTGATGGTTGTAAGATGTCGTACGTGATCCGGTTCTCACTTGAGTGCAGGTTGTAGATGACGAAGAAAAGGGCATGCTACCGAAACTACACTTTCCTTCAAGCCAATATCAAAAGTCTTTAAAGCTTTCAGGAAAATGTTACATTGACTCGGCGATAAGAACTATTCAAACGATCCTGAAAGCGAAGGAGGTGGAATGGTTCATAGAGCACCCACAATTCCAGCATTTCTTCCATATTAAAAACCGAAAGCAGAAGTGGATGGGAATGTGGGTTCTCGTTTTGCGATCAGCTTGTGTTGCGAAGAAGCATGAGTTATGGTTTGTCGTTAATGGCGTCGCAATCCGATATTCTCTTAGAGAATTAGGACTCATTTCTGGACTATACTGCCATGAATATCCCCCCAACCATGAGAGGTTGGGTGGTACAACATTCATGAACAAGTATTTTGGAGGGAAAAGGGTAACATACGCTGACCTGGAGAAGCAGATGTTGGCGATGAAATCAAAGCCATCTGAGGATCGTAAGAAGATGGCCGTTCTGTTCTTCTTAGCCAGCATCCTTGTCGGAGGCCGAAAGAGTGGTGAGGGAGCATCACCTGTGGACAGTTTCTTCCTGAGTGTTGTTGATGACCTAGATGCGTGTGTAACGTTCCCTTGGGGGCGGTATGCATTCGAACATAACTAGAAGGATGTCTTTACCTTTTTGGAAAAATGCGATGGGCTTGCGCCGACGAGTTGGGTTTTTACAAGCTTTCCTATCCCTCTGGAGGTATTCTCAAGCTCTCTTCAACATAGTTGTTTAATTGATGTTAATGTCTTTTTGTTGTGTGTTGGTAGTTGTTGGCCTTTGAGGCAATTCCAAGCTTGAGGAACCATTTCCGAGAAGATGTGAATGGTGCAAATAGTAGTTGCCCGCGGATGTGCAAGATGCAGTACAAACGGAAAAGTGGAACCAAGGAATTCAGTCTGAAAGCTGTGAACGATAAACTTGGTAATAATACAAAGGTAATTGATGTTTTATGTGGAGTCGAATTGAGGAGAAGGGACTTATGAGACTTATGAAAACTTGGTGAAACTAAGGTAATTAGTATTTTTGTGTTTTTACCACAGGATATTGAGAGTATCTTGGTAGCAACAGCAGCTGAGGAGGAACTTCTGGAAACCATAGGAATGGACAAGGAGAGTTGTTGGGCCGATGACGCCGATGATGCAGCAGTTGATGGTTGGACGAAGATAATACGGAAAGGGAAGAAACAAGTTTTCTTTGAAGAACAGTTCCGCATGGATTTAGAGTCTCGCACAGGTCAGATTGAAGGTCCCACCAATCCTATCGGAGGACCATCGAATAATGCACAATCTGGTCAGGCTAATGCTGATTCGGTGGAGGTTAGTGGAACTACTCCTGGAGCTGAGGCTTTAAAAGCTATGGAAGGTCGGCTTATGAATGCAGTCAGAGATGCAGTTCGAGATGCTATGAAGGGAGTGAATGAAAAAGTCACTTTATTGTCTACGCAGCTAGGTCTGCTAGAAGAGGAAGTGAAAAGTCTTAGGTTGAGTGTTCCCGGAAGTGACAATCCGGCGGTCCAAGATGATGGTGATGGTAGTGACAATAACGAGTCGGAAGAAGAGGATGGTAGTGACAATAACGAGCCGGAGGAAGAGGACGGTGGTGACAATAACGAGCCGGAGGAAGAGGACAATAATGTTGAAGATGCCATTCTCGAAATTTCAAAGGATGTACAGAGGGAATATGGTGATGTTGACATGGATGATGATGATGCGGAGATGTATGCACATGCTGCGGAGGTCGAAAAAAAATTAATGTCTGTAAACACGAAAAAAGAGGTCGAGAAAAGATGATGGGAAAGAAACAGTTCCTGTGAAAAAGGTTAAGTTGGTTGGTGAAACTGTGAGGAGTCCCATTCAGCTAAGAAGCAAGGCAGCAGCGAAGGAGGCAGAAGCTGAGAAGGAGGCAGCAGCTAAGAAGAAGGCAGCAGCTAAGGCAGCAGGTAAGAAGAAGGCAGCAGGTAAGAAGAAGCCGAAGACAAAAAAAAAGTAGGTAAGAAGACGGAGTGAATTCCCAGTATGTGGTTGTTTTAATGTGGATGAACTCGAATTATTCGGTCTGTATGACTTTAAATTCCCGTGACTTTCTTGTTTGATGTTGAAGACTGGTATTTAAGACTTATGTTATATATTGGGTAACTTCTCTCGGTAACTTCGTGAATTTATGATATTTCGTAGATCGTGAAGGAGGGAGAATAGGGAAACTTTAGTAAGTTTCACTTGCAACTTAGTGTAACTTAAGTAAATCCGAAGAGTCTTGGTAAATCAGACAACAACAAGGGAACATAATCTCAAGCAAACAACAACAAGGGAACATAATCTCAAGCAAACAACAACAACATATAGTAGACTAATGTCATGGACCGGACGCATCTCATGGAGTGGTGAGATTCTGACGGGTTAGATTATAATTCAGTTCAGCAATCTCTGCAGCCATCGCATCCACGCGCTTCCTTAACATTTCAACCTCTTCCTGGACTCCGAAGACCCATGGTTGACGGAAATGGAATCATTCTAGACGTAAAACGGGAATGTATCAGAATCCGAAAGTATCAATAAAAAATCTGGGCGTTATCTATAAATCTGGGCGTTTTCTATAAATTACCTCATAATTTTTGCAAGTGAAGTATTTTCTCCCCGGTAAAGTATCAAAATCGGTTTTATACTTCAGGTTCCGAGCCACCTCATTGATGATTGTCCCCCCACAAGGGCATCTGGTCGGAATCCCACACCCGGCATCCGCCACGCAGCCATGCATGTTGATGTCTCTCTTCAAAGCCTTCATCTGGCTATACTCCTCGTCTGGATGAGTCATGATTTTGAGTAACCTAGATCTAGAAATAAGAGCGACCGATTGTAGAGAGAGATCTAGAGAGAGATTGAATAGTAGAGAGAGAGATTGGCTGAGGTAAATGGCGAAAACATTAAAAATAATGGGTTTAATACACCTCTACGTCGCCTCCGCATCGATTTTGTGGAAAGTCAAAATTTGAAAAAATGGGCGGGAATTTTTTCGTGTAGGATTTTCGTGCTTATAGTTTCACTTAGTTTGTAGTTATACAAAAACCTTTAAAGTTTTACTTTTCTGATTTTTCCGATTTTGTTGGTTTTACTGTACTTAGATGATTGATTTTATGGTTACACCTGATATATTCTATTTTCTATCAACGTTTTAGATGTGCTCATGCATGATAAAATTTGATTTTGTGACATATGTATCTTTTCTAATCCCACGAGGTAGTGTTTACAAAAAAACATAGCTAACAATGATGTATTCTCTTCCCATTCGACAGAACATTGTTAACATTTCGTAAAGTATCAAAATCGTGACATTGTTAGCTAACATAGCTAAAAACATAGCTAACATTGATGTATTCGGATTTCTCAACATAGCTAAAAACATAGCTAAAAACATAGTCATCAACTAACGAAGAGTCGAAAGGTTACATAACGAAAGTTTCACCAAGTTTTACAATCATAAAACCAAATCACTTTAATCAGGTTTCACTAAGGTTCACATTCATATAACACTTCAGTTCCTTCTGTTCCTTCAGTTCCCTCAGGTCCCTCAGTTCCTTCAGCTCCTTCAGCTCCTTCAGCTCCTTCAGCTCCTTCAGCTCCTTCAGTTCCTTCATTTCCTTCAGCTCCTTCAGGACCCTGCGAGCAGTTGAAATAGCTAGCCAGACCCCTATTCGGGATATACTTATTAGGACGGGGACGGGGCCGACTTTCTCCCGCCGAAGGATGCCTTTTTTCCTGATGTCTTCCTTTTTTTTTCTTGTAGTCTGGAGGTAGAGGACACTTCGCCGCCGCGACTTCTTTTGGAACCAGCCAATGAGTTATATGAGGGACTGGATATATAGTCCTTCGATACGCTTTCGCCCATGTTGTAATGAAGTAATAATTCGAGATGAAATCGTACATGTCACTCAACTGTAATGGTTTATCATGCTGCAAACACTTAATGATAGCTCTTATTGCATGTCTACATGGGTATTTATCTATATCAAACTTCCTGCAACTGCACGTCTTCTGTTGCAAATCCACAGAATAAGTCTTCCCGTCTTCTCCAATAACACTGTATTCAAGCTGAAAACTGTTCAATACAGTCACTGAAAGTTTTGAACCTTTCGGTGTTCTCTTATGCAATTTGTTCTCCACCAAAGAAACCAATTTTCGAGATGACGGTCCTTCTACTGCATCCTTCCTATGTCTGTTGAACCACTCAGACATTTTATCAATAATTGTATCAAGCATAGGCAATAAAGACATCCTTCGCGCCTTTTCAAATAGCGCATTCAAAGACTCCGCACAATTAGAGGTGTCTATGTTGTACCTAGCACCGGGGAAATGACACTTCGCCCACCGTTTGACTTCGACACTTTTATCAAGATACCTAGCACACGATGGATACCTCTCCCTAAAATCGTCATACTTGTTGGGGATGGATTGTCACCACCCACGAGGCCCAGCGAACAGGAGGCCCATTACCATCAAGGAGGGAGCGGTCGGCTCGGCGTCGGCTCCTCGACTGGCCCCGACTCGGCTCGTGACTACTTTAGCTAGAGGACGAGCAGCCGAAGCAAGCAACCAAACGGCTCGGGCCGAGCAGTCATCCCGATTGGGCCTGTACATCGAAAAGCCCATGACCAAAGGGAAGCGAATTAGGTCGAGAGTAACCGACCTAGGAGACTATATAAGGAGTTGAGGACAAGAAGGAAGGGTATCACCACTTAGACACAGACTTGCGGCTAGAACTAGGGTTTCCATTACTCTCTTTGTATCTCGCCGCTTTCTCTTGTACTTCCGGCTAGGAGCTTACCGAGCATCGACTAGCCGGTTTCCTTACTCTTGTACCCTCGTTATTCCGACTCTAATAAAACGTCTCTGTTCATCCCACTCTTGAGTTCTTTTACTTTCTGTCGACCAAACTCATCTCAAACAATTGGCGCCCACCGTGGGGCTGATCAGAGTAACGTTTCCTAGACCGATATGACGATTGGTGACTCAAACCCCGGCACTTCCGGCGAAGCGTCCGAGCTTACGCCTCCGCCTCCTCCTCCCTTTCTCTCATCGGACTTCATGAGCTCCGTGATGGCTCGTCTCGCACATCAAGAAGAAGTTCAGAAGACGACGAACGAGCAGCTCGCTGCCCTTGTAGCTGCTCTCACCGCTCCTGCTGGGCCTACAGACCGTTCCCAGCCCGTCTGCCGGCATCTCTTCCCTCCAACGCCGGCGGAGGACCGCGCCGTCGACGAATCTGACCCAAACGGGCCCCCTGCAGTCCACCCTACTCCGACGACAGCAGATCCGACGACGATTCGCGAGATCGCCGAGCTCAAACTCAGCCTTCAACAAATAAGCTCGCAGATCCACCAAGCGACGAGTGCAGCCCCTCAGATCGACAGCGTCATCGCCTCCACCTCGCGCTCACCCTTCGCTAGCGAGCTAACCAGGGTCCAGCTCCGCAAAATAGAGAAGCTCCGCCTCCCCGAGTACAAGCCCGGTGGCGACCCTGTCGAGCACCTGACAGCCTTCAACATAGCTATGGCCAGAGCTCGCCTTTCCGACGAAGAGAAGGACGCGGGATACTGTCAGCTCTTCGTCGAAACCCTCAACGAACAAGCGCTAACCTGGTTCTCGCAGCTCAGCGAGAACTCGATTCGCAGTTTCCGAGACCTCTCAGCTGTATTCCTCAAGACTTACATCATGTTTACCAAGCGAGCAGCAACCGCTTCCAGCCTGTGGAATATGGCGCAAACGAAGGACCAAAGCCTCAAGGACTACATGGAAAAGTTCAAGACAATCGTTTCCCGAGTCGACGTCCCTGATCACATCGCTATCGACGCTTTGATGAACACTCTTCTCGTCAACTCGAAGTTTCGTAAGGACCTGTATTCCAACCCCACGACTTCGCTTCCCGATGCTATTGCCCGGTCTCACAATTTCATCCGAATGGAAGAAGACACCAAGGCAATAATCCGGAAGCAGAACGCCGCTAAGCCGGTTGCAGCCAAAAGTGCGGGTGCTCGGCCAGAGCCACGACAGCACGCGCCAGCTGATAACGGCGGCAAAAAAGGAGGTCTCCTCTACGTCGTGGACGAGAACAACGCCCCTGTCTCAACCATGGTCATGCACGATAAAAAGTGGAATGTTTACCAGCGAGAGACCGACTCTCCAGATGCATCTCCCAGTACCCCGAGTGCTGGTGTCGTGGCTAAAGTCGATTCGGCTCCAGGACCGACCAGAACTCCCATCGATCTCACGAAGCATTGCAAGTATCACGACGTGAAGGGACACGACACGACCGAGTGCAAATCTCTCTACGCCCAGTTCCTCTCCTCGATCGAAAGCGGGGATTACAAGATCCAGCCGCCTAAACCCAAGCCAAAAGGAGAAAACAGCTGGAGCAGGAACAAAGACAAGAAGGCTCAGCGTAAATCGCAGGGCAAGAACCGTAAAAACGACAAACAGTCGAAGGATGCGGAGAAAGCCGCTCGAGAGACCGATGATGACGACGACTCGGCAGATGACGATCAGCCGACCAATCGCCAGCGCATCGAGGTGATCCGTGCCCAACCGCAAGGAGAGAACGAATCCGGGTCCTCGTCCGAAGAAGACGACGACACGAAAAACCTAGACAACACTGCGGATCTCCGATCACTCCTCGAGCGAAAGCTCCGGCCCACTACCGTAGAAACGCCGGTCTCCACCGATCTCCGTCTGCAGATCGACTCCAATCGAGCCGCGAGAGCTTCGGCGCAAGAGTCCTCTCACCAGCAGCCCGCCGAGAAGCCGAACTGCGATTTGCGAGACAAGCTCAACGCGAAGGTTGGCGATCTGCGGACAACCCTCAACCGCAAGAAAAGAGATACCGCCGAAACGAGTAACGACCTTCGCGACACGCTCCGTGCAAAGCGCGCGCAGACCCGTCCCCGAATAAATGTTATCATGGGTGGATCACCCCCTTGCGGTGATTCGGTTAGAGCGGTCAAGGACCATCGAAGGCAAGCCACCACTTCCCAACGCTGGCCCCAGAAGCAAATGGACGATCAGCCGATTACCTTTTCGTCTGATGATACATTCGGCGTGCACCTTCCCCATAACGATCCTTTGCTCGTCGTGCTCGGTGTCGACAAGTTCGACGTCACTAAAGTTCTTATCGACACCGGGAGCTCTGTGGATATCATCTTTCGCGAAACTCTCGTGAAAATGGGAATCGATCTCAATGACGTCAAGCCGTCTACTCGGACCCTGACAGGATTCAACGGCTCGTCAGAGGTAATCGCAGGCACGATCCGCCTCCCGGTTCATGCATGCGGAGTCACGCGAACGGTCAAGTTTTCTGTGGTCAGCTCCAAAGCTCCTTACCACGTTATACTCGGCACCCCATGGCTACATTCGATGCGAGCAATCGCATCAACGTACCATCAGTGTGTTAAGTTCCCAGGACCAGACGGGTCGATCAAGACTCTGAAGGGTGATCAGCAAGCCGCGCGAGATCTCCTGATCGCCACGGTTAAAATCCAGCGCTCCCAGTCACTCGTCAACTCGGTCTCTCCTCCCGCGAGCAAAGTCTGCCCGCAAAAGGAAGAAGTTCTCGAAGTACCAGTTGACGAATCGGACCCGAGCAAATCAATCCGAGTAGGCGCGTTTCTACCCGACGAAATGCAGCAGAAGATCCTCGAGTTCCTTAAACAAAACCTGTCCACGTTCGCCTGGACGATGTCTGATATGAAGGGAATCGATCCAGCTATCACAACCCACGAACTCAATGTTGATCCCAACTTCAAACCCATCCGGCAGAAAAGAAGAAAGTTGGGACCAGAGCGATCCAAAGCAGTCACAGAGGAAGTCGAGCGTCTACTCGGTGCCGGATCAATCACTGAAGTCCGCTACCCGGAATGGTTAGCCAACCCGGTGGTCGTCAAGAAGAAAAACGGTAAATGGCGCGTCTGCGTCGATTTTACCGACCTCAACAAAGCATGTCCTAAGGACAGCTACCCGTTGCCTAGCATCGATCGACTAGTCGAATCAACTGCCGGTAACGAGATGTTGACTTTTATGGATGCCTTTTCGGGCTACAACCAGATCCTAATGCACCCGGACGACCGGGAGAAAACTGCTTTCATCACAGATCGGGGAACCTACTGCTATAAGGTGATGCCATTCGGATTGAAGAATGCCGGAGCAACCTACCAACGGCTCGTCAACCGAATGTTCGCCGACCAGCTTGGGAAGACAATGGAAGTCTATATCGACGACATGCTCGTCAAATCGCTCCGGGCCGACGATCACTTAGCGCACTTAAAGGAATGCTTCGCCATCCTGAACAAGTATGGGATGAAGTTGAATCCCGCAAAGTGCACCTTTGGCGTCTCTTCGGGCGAATTCCTTGGTTACATTGTCACGCAACGAGGAATCGAAGCTAACCCGAAACAGATCTCAGCAGTCCTAAATCTTCCCAGTCCGAGAAACTGCCGGGAGGTGCAGAGATTGACAGGACGCATCGCTGCGCTTAATCGCTTTATCTCCCGATCCACCGACAAGTGTCTCCCTTTCTATGATCTCCTCCGAGGGAACAAGAAGTTCGTTTGGGATGATAAATGCGAGGACGCGTTCGTTCAACTCAAGGAATATCTAACAACTCCTCCCGTCTTGGCCAAGCCGGATGTAGGAGATGTTTTGTCTCTCTATATCGCTGTCTCCTCGGCAGCCGTCAGCAGTGTCTTGATCAAGGAGGACCGTGGCGAGCAGCGTCCGATTTTTTATACGAGCAGACGCATGACCGGCCCGGAGACCAGATACCCAACCCTCGAGAAGCTGGCTCTGGCCGTCGTCGACTCCGCGAGGAAATTACGACCCTACTTCCAGTCACACTCTATCGAAGTTCTGACCGACCAACCGCTCCGCACCGTCCTGCAAAATCCTAACAGAGCCGGCCGGCTGACCAAGTGGGCAATCGAACTGAGTGAGCTTGACATTACGTACAAATGTCGAACAGCCGCCAAATCTCAAGTCCTCGCCGATTTCCTTGTCGAGCTCACGCCAGATCTTGCACAAGACCTCGATGTCCCGAGTCCCAATTGGATTCTTCATGTCGACGGATCATCGACGAGTAAAGGATCCGGTGCTGGAGTCCAGCTTCAATCGCCAACGGGAGAACTCATCCGCCAGTCTTTCAGCTTCGGCTTCCCGGCCTCTAACAACGAGGCAGAGTATGAATCGTTGATCGCCGGTCTTCGTCTCGCCCGAGCCGTCAAAGCCAAACGCTTGAGTGCTTATTGCGACTCGCAGCTCGTCGCTAGCCAGTTTAGCGGCGACTACGATGCTCGCAACGATAGAATGGATGCGTATCTCCGAGTGGTTCAGGAGCTCGCTAGGGAATTCGATTTCTTCGAACTCACCAAGGTTCCTCGCGGAGAGAACGTTTGCGCAGATGCCTTAGCCGCACTCGGGAGCAAACTCCACGATCAGGTCAAAAGAACGATACCCATACATCGGATCGATCGACCAAGCATCGACTCTTCCTCCGACGAAAGCTCTCCCATCGCTCCAATCTTTGCAACGACTCGACGATCCACCACCGATCAAACCGACGCTGAGATGCCCGATCGTGACGATACCCCGGTCGATTGGCGAACCGAGTTCCTAGATTATCTCGTACGAGAAGAACTGCCAAAAGATAAGTGGGCAGCGAGACGCTTGAAGAGACGCAGCGCCCACTACGTCATCATGAACGACGAACTTCACCGAGTAACCGCGAACAAGGTTCTCTTAAAGTGCATCCAGGGCGACGAAGTACGCCGAGTAATGGCTGAAACTCATGACGGAGCAGGAGGAAACCACTCGGGAGGCCGAGCACTCGCCCTTAAGGTTCGAAGCTTGGGATTCTTTTGGCCGTCTATGAACACTGACTGCGAAGCATACGCTCGTCGGTGCGACAAATGCCAGCGTCACGCTCCGAGCATCCACAGTCCCACTGAGCTGTTGCGGACATCTGCTGCCCCTTACCCGTTCATGAGGTGGGGGATGGACATCATCGGTCCCATGCCGAACTCGCACCAACGTCGTTTCATCCTGGTCCTCACCGACTACTTCACTAAATGGATTGAAGCCGAAGCGTTCTCTCAGGTAACGGACAAGGAAGTCCGCGCTTTCGTCTGGAAGAACATCATTTGCCGTCATGGTTTGCCATACGAGATCATAACGGACAATGGCTCCCAGTTCATGTCCGGAAACTTCAAAGAGTTCTGCAACAAGTGGAACATCCGTCTAAGCCCTTCGACTCCTCGTTACCCGCAAGGAAACGGACAGGCGGAATCTTCCAACAAGATTATCATCGATGGAATCAAGAAGCGACTCGACCTAAAGAAAGGCCATTGGGCCGACGAGCTGGACGGCGTCCTCTGGTCGCACCGAACGACCCCTCGCGGTGCGACCAAATCCACCCCTTTCTCTCTTGCTTACGGGATGGAAGCAATGGCCCCCGCCGAAGTTAACGTGACAAGTCTTCGGCGCGCCAAGATGCCGCAGTACGTCGAGCTTAATCAAGATATGCTCCTCGACGCCCTTGACGAACTCGAGGAAAAACGCGACCAGGCACTTCTTCGGATCCAAAACTACCAGAACCAAATCGAGAGCTACTATAATAAGAAGGTGAAAGCGCGCCCTCTCGAACTCGGCGACCTCGTGCTCCGTAAAGTTTTCGACAACACGAAGGAGCTCAACGCTGGAAAATTGGGGACCAACTGGGAAGGAC
>NW_026618185.1:0-13347 GCF_000801105.2 Raphanus sativus
ATTGTTGTAATCCTCATCTATGTTGATGATATTATCATCACTGGCAGCAACAAGGAAGGTATAATTTTCAACTAAGCTTTTTCTTAAATCCTCATTTGATATTAAAGATTTGGGAGAGCTTAAGAACTTCCTTGGGAAGAAATATGCGCCGCTCTAAAGAGGGGCTTTTCTTATTGCCAACAGGAAAGTACACACTTGATCTTTTAATGAGGCAGGAGAGCTTGGTGGAAGAGTGTTTGAGATGAGAGGCTTAAGCAAGAGAAGATGAGGCTAAGTAAGAGATGAGGTTTCTACACTATTTGGAAATAGTAGATAGTGAATAGTGAATACTCACTATTCACTATTACAAGAGTTACCACAGTGACAATGGTAACTAAGTAAGAAGAAGTGAAGTGAAGCAAAGACACCAAGTGGTGTGGAAGGTTAGGATGCGCAGCTAAGGTTTGGATCACAAACCTTGTGACCGTTTGGAGGAAGAGAAGGCGCGCCATGACAGGCTGTAAAGGCAAAGGTATCTGGTCAAGATACCTTTGGCATCAAGCGTGTGTGCAATGTGGTCCAAGTATTCAAACCAGGCGCTCCTCCTTCTCTTGACTCTACATGCTTTGAATAGTGTTTAGACCACCTTACCTTGTCGCAAACCCTCATTAGTTCTCTCTATATAATATGTAAACACTCTCTGATTAATGTTAAGCAAGTTAGTCTCATTTCTCTCTAGACTTATTCACTATTCACTATTAAATCTGAGAACTCTTCTTGATACTTTAGTCTCTTAATCTCTTTTCAACCTTCTTTAATCTTCATTAACACTCAGATTATACAAAATAATATGGTATCAGAGCCAGGTTGAAAGGATCTGGGTTCGTTTGGACTCTTTGGTGATTCCTTGTGAAGATCCAAAGAGAAGTGTTCTTGAAGTTTGAAGATCAAGTCGGGTTTGAGCTCAAGTTTGTTTCTTTGTGGTGTGAGGAGTTTCTTTGCACAAGTTTGGTTCGGGAAAGCTTAGTAGAAGGTTGTGGATTCAAGTCTGGTTCGTGAGAAGCGGTTTCAAGATCTACAACACAAGTTCAAGGAAGATACAAGACAAAAGGGTTCATCTTGCGACATGGAGAGTGGGATGAACAACAACAACATGAAGATTGCGGTTTGTTTCAAGGGAACAAACTATTTGGTGTGGTCTCGGATGGTGAGAACCACTGTTGGGTGTAAGGGACTTTGGAAGCATATCATACCAGGAGTAGCTCCAAAGCCAAAGCTTATCACACAAGGAGAAGATGGAGAAGAAGCTCCGGATGAAGCCATGGAGAAATGGGAACAAGAAGACATGTTGGTGATGTCTGTGCTACACGCATCACTCGATCCACCCATACTAGAAGCTTACAGCTATTGTGAGACAGCTAAGGAGTTGTGGGACACTCTCAAGAAGGTGTATGGCAATACATCAAACCTTAGCCGAGTGTTTGAGGTAAAGCATGCCATCAATCACTTGGTTCAAGAAGACATGGAGTTCACTAAGCACTTGGGGAGGTTTAGATCACTATGGTCTGAACTAGAGATGCTGAGGCCGAGCACAACTGATGCTGATGAGCTAAACAAAAGAAGGGAGCAAGACAAAGTCTTTGGATTGCTACTTACATTGAACCCGGTCTACAATGGCTTGGTGATGAAGTTGTTAAGAGAAGATAACCTCCCGGATCTTGAAGAAGTGTGTGCTCGGATTCAAAAGGAACAAGGTTCCATAGGGCTGTTCAGCAAGAAGAATGAGCTATCATTGGCAAATCAAGCCACACAAGGAGAGCTAGGAGAAGCTGCTCAAGCAAACAAAGCTGCGCATGGAAAGTATGAGGAGAGGAAGTTCAATGGAACCTGTGACCACTGCAAGAAGCAAGGCCATAAGAAGAGTCAGTGTTGGATTCTCCATCCACACATGAAGCCAGCCAAGTTCTTGAAGGATCGCGAGGCAAGAGAAAGGGCAAACATGTCGGATGGTTCAAGTGGTGGACCAAGTGCAGCAAGTACTAGCAAGAACCATGAGATGATGGAGGGGCGAGACAGTGGTAATGGCAAGTCTCTAGTGGCTTACTCGGGCACTCCTATCATCCACAATAACAATGAGCAAGAGTACCTCAAGAAATCTGACCTTGATGCTCTCATAAAGCTCTTCAAGGATCATGGTAACTTTGGTAACACTCTTGAGTACTCTTTTGGTGCTAGGTTGATAGAATCTCCTATGGAGATCATGAGCATTGATAGGATGCATCCGAGTGTAAAAGAAATGCATAATCATTCTAAGTTTGCTAGTATTGCTAAGACTGATCATGCATTGAAACCATCTAGTATCCTTGCTCTTATTGCCAGTTCTCATGCTGCTAAGCCCTTGATAGTTGATTCTGGTGCATCTCATCATATGATTAGTGATACTAAGTTGATCAAGGACATTCTCCCATATAGTGGTCATGTGATGATAGCAAATGGTGATAGGATTCCTATTAAAGGAATAGGAAGTCTTAAGCTGTTTGATAAAGAGTCTAAAGCTCTTTATATGCCTGATTTCACTTCAAATTTATTATCTGTCAAGAGATGTGCTACTGATTTACAATGCAATGTGATCTTTAGCCCTGATGATGTGAAGTTTCAGGATATTAAAAGCAGCAAGTTGATTGGAAAAGGAGTGACCAAGGGTGATTTGTATTTGCTTGAAGATCTTGCTCCTGTTTCCAATTTAGCTGCTCGTTTACCTCTTTTCCCACTTCTAGTTTGAGTAAAAATGCATTGTGGCATTCTAGACTAGGACACCCTCATAATAAGGCTTTTAAACTGATGTTGCCAGGTGTTTCTTTTGAGAATAATGATTGTGAAGCTTGTATTTTGGGCAAGCATTGTAAAACTGTGTTTTCAAACTCTTCTACTGTTTATGAGAACTGCTTTGATCTTATTCACTCTGATGTTTGGACCTCTCCTTGCTTGTCTAGAGATAATTATAAGTATTATGTCACTTTCATTGATGAAAAATCCAAATACACCTGGCTAACACTCATTCCAACCAAAGATAGGGTTCTTGATGCATTTAAAAATTTTCAAGCTTATGTAACTAACCAATATCATGCCAAGATAAAGATTTTCAGGTCTGATAATGGAGGAGAGTACACTAGCAATGCATTCAAGCAACATCTAGCACAGCATGGGATCTTGCATCAAACGAGTTGTCCATACACTCCACAGCAAAATGGAGTTGCTGAGAGGAAGAATAGACATCTCATGGAGGTAGCAAGAACAATGATGCTTCAGTCTAGAGTTCCTAAGAAGTTCTGGAGTGATGCTGTGACTACTGCTTGTTACTTGATCAACCGAACCCCTACTTTGGTGCTGCAAGGGAAAGCTCCTTTTGAGGTATTGAACAAGTACAAACCCTCTTTGGAGCATATGAGAGTGTTTGGTTGCCTTTGTTATGTGATGGTGCCCGGAGAGATGAGAAACAAACTTGAAGCTAGGAGTGTGAAGGCTATGTTTATTGGGTATTCCTCAAGTCAAAAGGGGTACAAGTGTTATGATTCTGACACAAGAAGAGTGTTAGTATCAAGAGAAGTCAAGTTCATAGAAGAAAGAGGTTACTATGAGGAGCAGAATCAGGAAGACTTGAAGGATCTTACCTCGGATAGAGCTTCTACATTGAGAACCATCTTGGAGGGTCTTGGAATCAACATGACCCAGGATCAGAATATGGGATCAGCATCAAGAGAGCAGGGAGTGCCTGGTCCGAGTCAACATAGTCCCCACCTTGATCATGTGGGGGGGAATGAAACCAGAGAGAGTTCAGCAAGTGAAACCAGAGAGAGCTCAAGTGGAGAGGAAAGCTCTGGTTCTCATGATCAAGGTGTGGAGCCGAGTGATCAACATGGTGGAGCTGAAGAAAGTCAGCTTGAAGGGAGTGGAGATACACAAGAGAGTTCACCTCAGCATGGAGATCAACATGGAGATCAAGTACCATTGCAAGAGCAGGAACCAGAACCAATCTTGAGAAGGAGTACACGAGTTAAGAGGGATGCTTCCAACTGGGTAAACACGAGAGTGTACTACAATGCCCAAGCTGTGGAGCATCCTTCCCAAGCTGTGTGTTCTTTTGCTCACTTCCCGGAAGAACATTGTGCATTTCAAGTAAGCTTGGATGAGAGCTATGTACCAAGAAGCTTTGAGGAAGCTATGCTGATCCAAGAATGGAGAGACTCAGTCAATGCCGAGGCTGATGCAATGATCAAGAATGACACATGGTATGAGAGTTCCTTACCTAAAGGGAAGAGAGCTGTTTCAAGTAAATGGATCTTCACTATCAAGTATCTTCCAAATGGAAAGATAGACAGGCGCAAGACAAGATTGGTGGCAAGAGGATTTACTCAGACCTATGGAGAAGATTACATTGATACATTTGCTCCAGTGGCTAAACTCCATACAATCCGAGTGGTTCTCTCTTTGGCAGTAAATCTAGAGTGGGATCTATGGCAAATGGATGTGAAGAATGCTTTTCTACAAGGAGAACTTGAAGATGAAGTGTATATGTTGCCACCACCTGGTCTTGAGCATCTAGTGAAGAAGGGAAATGTTTTGAGATTGAAGAAAGCTATCTATGGTCTCAAACAATCTCCTAGAGCTTGGTACCACAAGCTGAGCACAACCTTGAATGGGAGAGGGTTCAGGAAGTCAGAACTTGATCATACTCTTTTTACATTGGTTACCCCCTCAGGTATCATTGTAATTCTTGTATATGTTGATGATATTATCATCACTGGTTCTGATAAAACAGGTATCAAGGAGACTAAGGAGTTTCTCAAATCTGTCTTTGATATCAAAGAGTTAGGAGAGATGAAATACTTCCTGGTATTGAGTTGTGTAGAGCCAAGGAGGGATTGTTTATCTCTCAAAGGAAATATACACTTGATCTGTTGAAAGATGCAGGTGCATATGGAGGCAAAGTGGCTAAAATGCCTATGGAGGATGGGTACAAGGTCCCACGTGAGGGGGAGATTGAAGATAGCAAGCTCTTCCATGATCCAAAGCTTTATAGAAAGCTTGTTGGTAAGTTAATCTATTTAACCATAACTCGGCCTGACATTTGTTTTGCTGTGAATCAGGTAAGTCAGCATATGCAAGCTCCAAAAGAACACCATTGGAGAATGGTAGAGAGGTTGCTGATGTATCTGAATGGAACTCAAGGTCTTGGAGTTTGGATGGGTTGCAACAAGAGTACAGAAGTGGTGGGCTATTGTGATGCTGATTGGGCAGGAGATAGAGCTGATAGAAGATCAACCACTGGCTACTGTACTTTCATTGGTGGGAACTTGGTTACTTGGAAGAGTAAGAAGCAAAAGGTGGTCTCATGTTCTAGTGCAGAAGCCGAGTACAGAGCCATGCTGAAGCTAACCAATGAGCTTGTATGGATCAAGGGAATTCTGAAGCACTTAGAGATTGATCAAGCTACACCAATGACTATGCACTGTGATAACCAAGCAGCTATCCACATTGCATCCAACTCAGTGTTCCATGAGAGGACCAAGCACATAGAGGTTGATTGTCACAAGGTCAGACAGATGATAGTACTTGGAGTGATCCTGCCATGTTACACCAGAAGTGAGGATCAGTTGGCTGATGTGTTCACCAAGGCTGCGAGGCAGAAGACAATGGAGTCCATCCACATCAGGCTGGGCCTCATTGATCTGAGTAAGAGAAGCTGATCCCCTTGCTGTGAGGTCTTCACTCTTTTTCCCTCATCAAGGTTTTGTCCCAATGGGTTTTCCTTGGTGAGGTTTTTAATGAGGAAGATCTCATAGCATTCCAAGCTTGACTTGTTCTACATGGTCAAGCTTGAGGGGGAGTGTTGAGATGAGAGGCTTAAGCAAGAGAAGATGAGGCTAAGTAAGAGATGAGGTTTCTACACTATTTGGAAAAGTAGATAGTGAATAGTGAATACTCACTATTCACTATTACAAGAGTTACCACAGTGACAATGGTAACTAAGTAAGAAGAAGTAAAGTGAAGCAAAGACACCAAGTGGTGTGGAAGGTTAGGATGCGCAGCTAAGGTTTGGATCACAAACCTTGTGACCGTTTGGAGGAAGAGAAGGCGCGCCATGACAGGCTGTAAGGCAAAGGTATCTGGTCAAGATACCTTTGGCATCAAGCGTGTGTGCAATGTGGTCCAAGTATCAAACCAGGCGCTCCTCCTTCTCTTGACTCTACATGCTTTGAATAGTGTTTAGACCACTTACCTTGTCGCAAACCCTCATTAGTTCTCTCTATATATATTGTAAACACTCTCTGATTAATGTTAAGCAAGTTAGTCTCATTTCTCTCTAGACTTATTCACTATTCACTATTAAATCTGAGAACTCTTCTTGATACTTTAGTCTCTTAATCTCTTTTCAACCTTCTTTAATCTTCATTAACACTCAGATTATACAAAATATAAAGAGTAGCCAGACACACTTGAAGAGGGTTACAAGATATTGCGTGAGGGGGAGTTTGAAGATACACATCTTTGGAGACTTCAAACTCTATAGAAGAATGGTGGGGAAGCTGATCTATCTCACCATCACAAGACCGACATTTGCTTTGCTGTCAACCAAGTGAGCCAGCATATGCAAGCACCAAAGTTCACCATTGGAACATGGTGGAGAGGATTTGAGATACCTAAGGGAGGCTCCTGGTCAAGGTGTTGGATGGGTTTGCAACAAGAGCACAGAGATTTGTAGGGTTTGTGATGCAGATTGGGCTGGTGATAGAGTGGACAGGAGGTCTACTACTGGCTATGCACCTTCATAGGAGGCAAATTGGTTATTGGAAGAGCAAGAAACAGAAGGGTGGTATCATGTTCAAGTGCTGAGGCAGAATATAGAGCCATGAGGAAGCTGACCAGTGAGCTGATTTGGATCAGGAACCTGCTGAGAGACTTGGGCATTGAAACAACAACACCAATCACCATGCACTGTGACAACCAGGCAGTATACACATAGCAATCTAACTCAGTGTTCCATGAGAGGACAAAGCACATAGAAGTGGATTGTCACAAAGTGAGACAAGCTGTGGAGCAGAAGATCATTCTACCTTGCTACACTAGAAGTGAAGATCAGTTGCAGACATCTTCACCAAGGGAGCAAGTACTAAGGTCTGTGAGTTCATTCATCCAAGATTGGGACTCATAGATCTATCCAGCTCATGATCCCCTTAGCCATGAAACATCTACTCTTTTTCCTTTGTGTGTTTTTTGTCCCATTGGGTTTTTCACACAAAGGTTTTAAATGAGGGATGTGTTCATTGTTTCCAAGCTCATCCATGCTGTATGGCTAAGCTTGAGGGGGAGTATTGACAAAGGAAATAATATGGAGACTTGTATGGACAAGAAGCCATGGAGATAGAGAGAAAAAGAGTTGCATCAGGCGTGTAGAGAAGATAACTTGGTGTTTACTCTATTGTGTGCAAGACTTGTGATACAAGGAACAGGAAAGGAGGCAAAGTTAAGTTCAAACTCGCCAAGGCTTGTGTATTAGTCAATCAACCGTTGGCAAAGAGCAGAGGCCAGTGGGAGTAATTTAAATGGTTAAAAGTCACATGTTCTACTTTGAGGAGAGAGGGGAAGAGAACTCGTTGGAGACCTGTCCCTTTCCACCCTGACCAGCAGCAACATTGTTTAATCTATTCTCTTTGTCTTGTTTCTAATCACATTGTGTCTTTAAATATTGTAACATTGCACACAATTAATTTAAGGAATAGTTCTCCTTCTTTTCTCTGATTAAAATCGTCACTTCTCTCTCTCTTACTCTCTCTCACTTGTTTCTTGACTTACATCTGTTCTTGAGATTTCAACACCACCTTCTATCCAGATGATTCCAGATTAGCCTGTTCGGACATATGGAATATCTTCATGATTCTTATCAAACCAGGATGAACCACGATCTAAGAAGCTTATTTGGAACCACTAATCAGTGGAGAATAACCAGGAAGTTGAATAAATCTAATAAGTGTTGTGAGCAAGAAGATATCCCCTTCTATCCAGATGATTCCAGATTAGCCTGTTCAGACATATGCCTTTATCTTCATGATTCTTATCAACAACCAGGATGAACCACGATTTAAGAAGCTTTATTTGGAACCACTAATCAGTGGAGAATAACCAGGAAGTTGAATAAATCTCATAAGTGTTTGTGAGCAGAAGATATCCCACCTTCTATCCAGATGATTCCAGATTAGCCTGTGCGGACATATGGCAATATCTTCATGATTCTTTTCAAACCAGGGATGAACCAATATATAAGAAGCTTGATTGGGAACCACTAATCAGTGGAGAATAACAGGAAGTTGAATAATCTCATAAGGAGTTGTGAGTAAGAGATATCCCACTTTCTGTCCAGATGATTCAAGATTAGCCTGTTTCGGACATATGGCAATATCTTCATGATTCTTATCAAACCAGGATGAACCAAGATCTAAGAAGCTTTATTTGAACCACTAATCAGTGGAGAATGACCAGGAAGTTGAATAAATCTCATAGGAGTTATGAGTAAGAAGATATCCCACTTTTTATCCAGATGATTCCAGATTAGCCTGTTCGAACATATGGCAATATCTTCATGATTCTTATCAAACCAGGATGAACCACGATTAAGAAGCTTTATTGGAACCACTAATCAGTGGAGAATAACCAGGAAGTTGAATAAATCTCATAGGAGTTGTGAGTAAGAAGATATCCCACTTTCTATCCAGATGATTCCAGATTAGCCTGTTCGGACATATGCCATTATCTTCATGATTCTTATCAAACCAGGATGAACCACGATCTAAGAAGTTTTATTTGGAACCACTAATCAGTGGAGAATAACCAGGAAGTTGAATAATCTCATAAGTGTTGTGAGCAAGAAGATATCCCACCTTCTATCCAGATGATTCCAGATTAGCCTGTTGGGACATATGCCATTATCTTCATGATTCTTATCAAACCAGGATGAACCACGATCTAAGAAGCTTTATTTGGAACCACTAATCCGGGAGAATAACCAGGAAGTTGAATAAATCTCATAGGAGTTGGTATTAAGAAGATATCCCACTTTCTATCCAGATGATTCCAGATTAGCCTGTTCGGACATATGGCAATATCTTCATGATTCTTATCAAACCAGGATGAACCAATATATAAGAAGCTTGATTGGGAACCACTAATCAGTGGAGAATAACCAGGAAGTTGAATAAATCTCATAGGAGTTGTGAGTAAGAAGATATCCCACTTTCTTTCCAGATGATTCCAGATTAGCCTGTTCGGACATATGGCAATATCTTCATGATTCTTATCAACCAGGATGAACCCGATCTAAGATTTATTTGGAACCACTAATCAGTGGAGAATAACCAGGAAGTTGAATAAATCTCATAAGTGTTGTGAGCAAGAAGATATCCCACCTTCTATCCAGATGATTCCAGATTAGCCTGTTCGGACATATGCCATTATCTTCATGATTCTTATCAAACCAGGATGAACCACGTTCTAAGAAGCTTTATTTGGAACCACTAATCAGTGAAGAATAACCAGGAAGTTGAATAAATCTCATAGGAGTTGTGGAGTAAGAAGATATCCCACTTTCTATCCAGATGATTCCAGATTAGACTGTTCGACATATGGCAATATCTTCATGATTCTTATCAAATCAGGATAAACCACGATCTAAGAAGCTTTATTTGGAACCATTAATCAGTTGAGAATAACCAGGAAGTTGAATAAATCTCGTAGGAGTTGTGATTAAGAGATATTCCACTTTCTATCCAGATGATTCCAGATAAGCCTGTCCGGACATATGGCAATATCTTCATGATTCTTATCAAACCAGGATGAACCAATATATAAGAAGCTTGATTGGGAACCACCAATCAGTGGAGAATAACCAGGAAGTTGAATAAATCTATAGGAGTTGTGAGTAAGAAGATATCCCACTTTCTATCCAGATGATTCCAGATTAGCCTGTTCGGACATATGGCAATATCTTCATGATTCTTATCAAACCAGGATGACCACGATCTAGGAAGCTTTATTTGGAACCACTAATCAGTGGAGAATAACCAGGAAGTTGAATAAATCTCATAAGTGTTGTGAGCAAGAAGATATCCCACCTTCTGTCCAGATGATTCCAGATTAGCCTGTTCGGACATATGCCATTATCTTCATGATTCTTATCAAACCAGAATGAACCACGATCTAAGAAGCTTTATTTGGAACCACTAATCAGTGGAGATAACCAGAAGTTGAATAAATCTCATAGGAGTTGTGAGTAAGAAGATATCCCACTTTCTTTCCAGATGATTCCAGATTAGCCTGTTCGAACATATGGCAATATCTTCATGATTCTTATCAAACCAGGATGAACCACGATCTAAGAAGCTTTTTTGGAACCACTAATCAGTGGAGAATAACCAGGAAGTTGAATAAATCTCATAAGTGTTGTGAGCAAGAAGATATCCCACTTTCTATCCAGATGATTCCAGATTAGCCTGTTCGAACATATGGCAATATCTTCATGATTCTTATCAAACCAGGATGAACCACGATCTAAAGAAGCTTTATTTGGAACCACTAATCAGTGGAGAATAACCAGGAAGTTGAATAAATCTCATAGGAGTTGTGAGCAAGAAGATATCCCACTTTCTATCTAGATGATTCCAGATTAGCCTGTTCGAACATATGGGCAATATCTTCATGATTCTTATCAAACCAGGATGAACCACGATCTAAGAAGCTTTATTTGGAACCACTAATCAGTGGAGAATGAAAGAATGAGAAGATTAGAAGTATGGAGAGATGAGTTGAGAGAGAGTAGCGAGATTGAGAGACAAAGAGAAATGAAAGACATATTTCCTTGATCCTAAAAATGGTTTGGCATACAATGAGTATATAAAGAGAGACAAAATCTCTGGATAAGTAATAAACAAAGAACTTGCAACAATACTAAACAAGTCTGGCGTATGGACAGAGGTGAGCAGAGTGGGCAGAGTGAAAGGGACAGGTCCCAACGGTTGGGAACCACTCTCTCCTTACTCTCACCCGTGACCATCTTCAAACTCGCCAACCATTTCTTTACTTGGCGAGTTTTCTTTTTCTCCTCTTCCATCTCTTAAGTCTTCACATTATTTGAATATCCAACTAATGCTACCTTATGCTCCAAGCTAGGTTAGCTGTACGGACAGACTTGATTCACAAGTACTCGTGATCCTTTGCTTTCTTATGTTGATCTGGTTTCTCTTTACTCATGAATGCTTCATCTCAACACTCCCCCTCAAGCTTGACCATGTGGAACAAGTCAAGCTTGGAAGATCATGAAGCATTCCCTCATTAAAACCTTGATGTGCAAAACCCAGTGGGACAAAAAACACACCAAGGAAAGAGTAGAACACTTCATGACGAGGATCACTGGAGATGAAAGATCCACAAGTCCAAGCTTTGAATGGATGAACTCGCAGACTTTAGAACTTGCAGCCTTGGTGAAGATATCTGCCACTGATCCTCACTTCTGGTGTAGCATGGGAGTATAACCTTCTGCTCAACTGCTTGCCTCACTTTGTGACAATCAACTTCAATGTGCTTGGTTCTCTCGTGGAAGACAGAGTTGCTGGCAATGTGTATAGCCGCCTGGTTGTCACAATGCATGGTGATTAGGTGTTGTGAACTCAATTCCCAATCCTTAAGTAACCCTTTGATCCAGATCAACTCACTTGTCAGCTTCCTCATTGCCCTATACTCAGCTTCAGCACTTGAACAAGACACAACCTTTTGTTTCTTGCTCTTCCAAGTCACCAGGTTGCCTCCAATGAAAGTGCAATAGCCAGTAGTTGAATCTCCTATCAACTCTATCTCCTGCCCATCAGCATCACAGTATCCATCTATCTCAGTGCCTCTTATTGCACCCATCCAGATTCCTTGTCCTGCTGCTTCTCTTAGATACCTTCGAATCCTCTCAACCATGCCCCAATGATGAACTTTTGGTGCTTGCATCTGCTGGCTCACTTGGTTCATGGCAAAAGCATATATCTGGCCTGTGATGGTTAGATAGATGAGTTTTTCCACCATTCTTCTGTACCTCTTGACATCTTCAAATGGTTTATCCTCAAACTCCCCTTTGCGCAATACTTGTACCATCTTCCAATGGAGCTTTGCTTTCTTTGCACCTAGATCACCTGCCTCACTCAACATATCAAGTGTGTACTTTCTCTGGTTTAAGAATAGCCCCTCTTTAGATCGGCATATCTCAATCCCTAGAAAGTACTTTAGTTCTCCCAAGTCTTTGATATATGAGGATTTAAAAAAAGCCTTGAAGAAAGAAATGGAAACAAAGTGTTGAAAGGAGTGAGAAAAAGAGATGAGGAATTATGAGAGAAGAGAAGAAGGAGAATGTAAATTGGGAAAAAGTTACTGTGTGGGTAAAAATAAAGTTACACACACACAGTAAAAGTAAATGGGATGTGCAGTAGGTAACTTGGCGAGTGAATGTTGACATGAAGAAATAAAAGAGGTGATCAAGCATGACAAGAGAGTATGAGGGTGAAGCATGAGAAGAAGAAACAATGTAGAGTAAGAGAGGAAACACATGGATGCGGATCAAGCTAAAGAAGAGTAACCTTGGATGACAAGCTATTCCGTACAACTAAAGCTTCCCAATGAGACTTGCAAGTAAAGAAAGAAGAAAGGTGAATTCAAATAAAGAAGAATCTCGCCAAGATTAGTCTTGGCGACTTAACTGAGCAATAGGAACGTTGGGAGTTTGGTTCACGTGATGGGTTAAGGTTGAGAGATCAGACAACCGTTGGGACATGTCACTTTCAGTCTGATCCGCCTGAACCATAGCAGTTTGGACTCTTCTCACTTGTTTATTAATTCTCTAGGATTTGCTTTGTTTATTGTTTTTTCTATGTTCGATCACATCTAGCCTATATTAAGGTTGTAACCTGAACCATTTCAAGCTAAGGAAATATAATTCCTCTTTACTTATTTTTGCGCAATCTCTCTCTCTTCTCTCTCTCTCTCGGATCATCTCCTTAATTCTCACATTGTTCTTGATAAATCACCACATATTCTCTCTTAATCCATTTAATTTATCTGGTATCAGAGCATCAAAAGCTCTTGAAACCTATTCTAACTTCCGCAAACTCTGTTCTTGTTCATCTCAACTCTGTTTTAACTTTCTCTCTCCTGTTCTTGGCGATTTGAAAGAAAAATGGAGGAAAACAACAACAACAACACCAAACACCTCAACATACCTGTGACCTTAAAGGGATTAACTATCTCTTCTGGGCCAGGATGGTGAAGAGAGCCCTTGGAGGA
>NW_026618186.1:0-13345 GCF_000801105.2 Raphanus sativus
CACTCGTTGAGTCTCCTTTTGTCCGCGATCTTTTTACATCTCTGAACCAAAACTCGTACGCTTCTTCATGGTCGTTCATGTGTAGAGGCTGCGAGACAGAAACCCTGGCTCACTTCGGATCCGACAACTGGTGTCTTACACGCTCTCTCGGTTCTTACATCTCGTCTTTTCTAGCCGAAAAGTTCGATAACCGACAAGGTAGAGTCGTGGCTTACACCGATGTTGGATTGATATTGATTTACGTAGTGACGAACCAATCTTTTTACGTAGCTAATCCTGTCTCAAGGCAGTGCGTAGAGATCCTTCCTCATATTCATGCAATGGAACGTTTTTGGATATTGGGGATTGTGACACGAACTGAGAACGAGGTCGTTTTGGGTTACAAAGTTGTTTTGTTAAACAACTTTACTAGTTTCTTGATATATTCATCTGAGACCGGTTCATGGAGTCTTGAAACCGTTAGTTTTCCTTTCATTTTCATCGCTCAGGAGTTTAACAATCCCATTAGCTTGAACGGAAAGCTTCACTGGCTCGCTCACAATCCGGAGTATAAAGATTTTCTTGTATCATTCGATTTCTACGCAAATGGTGACAACAAGGATTCTGATAGATGTCGCGTTACGCCTTTCCCTGACTTGGACAAAACTACGAAATTCAAAAGAGCTTGCACAACTTGTCAAGGGTTTCTCATGTACATTAACATAGTCTCTATAGCCAAAGTTGATAAGCTGTGTGTATGGAGGCTAGAGAGGGAAGGATGGCAACTAGTATCTGAAATATCTACTGGTTTTATAACGCCTGGTTTTGATTATATTCCGTTGGGGATGAACCCTTTTGATGATAAACTAGTGTACTTTTGGAGGGGAAACATGCAGGGCCAAGATTTGTTGTCTATTAACTTACACAATGGGGAGTTTATAGTCCACGAAGAGCTGGAACGTAGCAGCGACGGTCGCGTTCTGAGTTCCGTTGGTGGTCCGAGAGAGATAGAATACATAAGGGAATCATATTATTCCTCGTTCGTTCTCCCAAGGTGGCTGCATCCTTTCCCGAACTAGGTGCGAGTTTAGATGTAATATATATTATAAAAGAGTTAGCTGTTTTTTTTTTCTTCTTCTTGATAACTACTGTTGTTTCCTTATGCAAGAGGAAGAAGTTGTAGGATTGTGTTTACTACTACTATCCATTGTAGTGAAAACTCTTATCAGTGAATCTTGTAACTTGTTTTGCTGGCAAAACCCAACTGGGGAAGTTGTATGATTTAGAGAAAACTTTGAACTGGACCTCCATTCTTAAAGCATCTTTCAAAAGAAGACCTTTACAAGTATCGTTTAAGATCATCAACCGGCATAAACTTCTGGATTCGGCCCCCAACTTTTTGCTCGTTCCTACCAGTTTTTAGCAGTCAGTAAAATTTGATAAGTTGATGATTTGTTAACAATTCAACATAAGAAGAAGAAAACTTTTGTATCTACATCTAGTAAAAAAATTTTTTGATAGGTCTCCAGGTATATCTTCAGGTCTTCTACTTCAGTTGTAGACTTTCTTGCTCTTTGAGTTTTTTAATAGAAGTTTGGTGCATAAGAAAGACTATCTATGTTAGTAAAGTGTATTTACTTTTTTTGGGTCATGCACATCCATTTAGAACTAATGAATTAAGTGTGGTTTAGGTAGAGTAGTGAAATGATGGTTGAATTTAATTGATTTGCAATATAGTGTGAGTAAGATCAAATACGAAAATAAATCATACGATGATTATAAGATTAGTAAACAAGACTTTCTAAATTTAAAATTATTGCACCGCTTATCAAACGGAATGGATCTCATAAACCGAGTGAACAGATGTAGATGTGTGCACTCAGCCCATTACAACACTCTTAAAATTAAAACCCATAATAGTATATGCTAGGTAAATTTTTATTTTTCAATACGCAATACACAGAAAGTGGGTTGATCTTTCATTAAGACAACAAGCATGAAAGAAGCAAAGCTCAATTTAACCACGTGGTATATTGGTGTGATATATCATATATGCAAAAGAAAATGTAAACTAAAAAAGTGTAAAGATAACTACTACCAAACAATATTAACCATATATTGTTGGAAAAAAAAACTTATTGGGTCCTTTATCAATATTAAAAACTTGTTGGAAAAAAAAAAACTACTACCAAACATATACATATATACACAAATTAACCATTAGTCATGGGAAAAGAGTAAAACCCTAATCCCAAAAATGCAAGAAATATGAAGAAGTTGAGTTTCTTCACAGAGGATCTATGGGCTATTATACTTGCGAGATTACCACTAGTAACCATCACCACTTCAAAACTAGTATGCAAGCAATGGAAGTCCATCATCGAATCATCGTTTTTCAGACAGATTTTTCTGTCTCATCATCAAAACTCGCACTCTTCATGGTCTCTCATGTGCAGAAATCAACCACCGGAAGAAGTCGTGTCTTACTACGGATGCAAAGTTTGGGGACTTCAACGATCTCTTGCCTCTTACGTCTCCTCTTTCATAGCCGCGAGATTAGAAGCGAAGAATAAAGTAACTAGACTTTGGCATCGTATACAAAACTATAGAGTCTTGGCTTACACCGATATAGGATTGATTTCTACTCTACGTCACGACGTACCCTGCGGATCAAACCAATTACATAGCTAACCCTATTTCAAAACAACGTATCAAGATTCCTACTCCACCTACTTGGCTTCTAGGGTTTGAAACAGAGAAATCATTGCTTCGTGAGGTATTTTGGTTCGTTGAATCAGATGTATTCAGACAGGCTGGACTTGTCACGAGAACTAAAGACGGTGTCGTTTTAGGTTTCAAAGTTGTTCTGGTCAGAACAAGATCCAAGAACACTGAATGTTCTTTAACGTTCATTATATATTCATCAGAGACAGGCTTGTGGAGTAAAATTCTCCACTCTCCTCTCCCTTTGATTAGCCTGGATCTTCTTGAACCGGCGGTAAGCTTGAGCGGGAACCTTCACTGGTTAGGCCTCAATCTTGACCATCAAGAAGTTGTTGTGTCCTACGATTTCTACGGTTCTGATCATCAGTGCCGAGTTATACCGTTCCCTGATTTGGAAAAAGAACCCAAGTTCATAAGATCGTGCACAACTTCCGGAGGTAGTCTCATGTATATGAACATATTCTCCGAAAGCGTGTACCACAAGCTAATTGTATGGAAGCTAATGGACCGCGAATGGCAACTAGTATCTGCACTGATGGGTTTCGATTATCTTCCCCTGGCGATAAACCCTTTTGATGGTAATACATTGTACATGTGGAGGGCGATGCAAGATTCTTTGGCATCCATTAACTTGCGCAATGGGAGTTTTGAGCTTCACAATGAGCTGGAACGTAGCAGGGATGGTCGGACTCTGAGCTCTGTAGAATACAATCGAGAGATGGTCACAATGGAATACCTATCACAATCATGTTTTGCGATGTTTGTTCTTCCACGGTGGTTGTATCGAATCCCTAGCCCGCCACACCATGTTGACAAGAGTTTATAGATATTCCTAGAGGCTTCACTTGGTTTTAACTTTTGCTATTGCCTTATTACTGTTGATCTCTATCCAAAAAATAAATAAGAACTGGATGGTTTACAACTAGCTAGGTATACTTTGCTTATCACTTAGTTAATCTAAAAGATATTTTCTTATTACTAAGTTCATTGAAAAATACTCTACTTTTTCGTATCCATGAAGCAAATACGACGTAAACAGAATGTTACTACATAAACATAGAAACAACAGAGTGAAAAATAATAGAACGGAGTAGTGTATAATACTGCTTATTTTAGGGAGAAACTTTGCTATATACAAATAGGAATACTCATCCCGTAGGTAAAAAAAACTAACTCGGAAAGTATTTTGTTTTAGAGAAATATTCAAAAACCCACTTCAACCTTAAAGTATCCTTAACATCAGAAAACGCCACGAACTTCTGGAACCCCAACTGTTTGCTCTATCCGACCAGCTTTCAACTGTCAGTAAGATCTGGACAAAGGGGCAGTTAAGTTCCGGAGAACATATAATTAAGTCATGTTTCCAATACAACTTACCTTGTTTCTCCACATGGTTAGAATCTTTCTTGGTCATGATCCTTAGCTTAGCTCTTAGGTAAATCTTATCGTAGGGCTCGACATCAGCCGCGCAACGACATATAGTGACCAAGAGTTACCTTGTCCTTCTCCATCGCCGCTTGGATATACTTTCAAAGCCCTGAGAGTTGCAAATATTTTATTGTTTCAATCCATGACACAAACCACTTGTGAGGAACTCACCAGTTTTTTCCGCCGATGGTGAACTCATCCGATACATGGAACTGTTTGTCTTGTGATGAGAAGCTGGTGAGTGCCCACTTGTGAAATCTATTATGCAAATTCTCAGTGAAGGAGAATACTTCCCATTTGTTAAAAAACAAGAAGACAGATCATGTGTTTAGCATCTTTGGCTAGAAACCAAGTCTTGGAAAATATGCATAGAGCGTTTTAGAGGGATATTGATGTTCTCTCGTAATGACTTTTGCTAATTGTTTTGTTTCGTCTTTTCATGAGATTTGTGTATCCGGGTAATGTATAGGTGTGCTGGTAAGCCTGCTATACTATAATTATGTAGGATAAGTTGAAACACACCCAAAAGAAAAAGAGTTTTCATCAACACACAAAAATACATTTACTAATTTCATAGCAAGAAATTGAAATGTAACACCAATGTTTTCATCAACACATTTGTATCTGAGGCGCCTCAATTATATAAATCAGATCATCATCATCACATATGTCCTTCCTACATGCCTCTATCTCCGGAGACATGATCAATTACTAAACTACCACTAATGATCCAACAAACCCAAAACTAATTCGTTCAGGTTTGTTTACTCTCACTGAACCAGAATCATTTCTAAACCGTACGACCTGAACACTCAAATGCAGAAATTCATACTGAATCCCTTCACCAAAGTTTGAACTTTTTGTTTGTACGAAAGTAAAACGATCATCCATATAAATCATAGGTGTTTTACATTGTAGAGGAAAAACATGAGCAATTTACTCAGATGATTTCACACTCTCAAATCTCTCACATTTTTGTCCCCAAAACAAAAAAATTAAACTCAGTTAACCTCGTCGCACCTTCGCCGGATCTCTCCCCGTCGACCAGTCTGTACACCGTAAAGACTCAACTTTTGCATAGCGTTAGCAAAGTCTTTAAAGAACCGATCTTGATCTCTAGCGTAAAGATCAACAAAAGGTCGGGTTCTCGGGTCTGAGTACAACCCGTGATCCGACTCAAGTAGCCCAAGACCCTTGGGGATATTTTGGTAATACATATTATCGAACTTGTTCGGAGTATTAATGTCGTTGAAGACAGACAACGTCGGGTCTTTCGGGTAATTAGAACAAGCTTTCGTCAACGCGACAGCGAATCTCGGGTTATACCCGGTACTGTTCCGGCCCACCAAGCCCACAAACTCTTTACAATGGGAGAATCCGATGGAGTGGGCTCCACTGAGAGCGACCATTTCCTGAACGGAGAAGCCTCTGGACTCGAACTGGCGAATGGTCTTGGAGATCGGAGACGACGGGAGAGGGAGGAGGTCGGCGAGGAGGGAGGCTTTTGAGATGCGCGAGTCGCGGCGGCCGAGGAAGACCGGGTAGTGAGGACCGCCGACGGTGACGAGTAGGTCGCGAGTGGCGGCGGAGATGATGTCGGAGCAGGAGACGGTGTTGGGGCAGGCGAGCTCGAGGGCGGTTTTGGCTCTGACGACGGCGTCGAAGCCGTCGCCGGGGAGGGAGAGGTTGATCGGGGAGTCGCGCTCGGCGGAGTTGAAGGCGGTGGAGGAGATGAGGATGGAGGCGTCGCAGCCGTTGGGGAAGCAGTCGTGGAAGAAGAGGCGGAGGACGGCGGCGGCGGTGGTCGGGTTCGTGATCTGTTTGGTGGAGATTGTGTCGCGGACTATGTCGTGGAAGCGAGGGCATGATTTGGAGTAGAAGTCGGTGGTTAGGCGAGGTTCGGCGGTGGAGGCGAGGAGAGTGAAGAGGAAGAAGAAGAAGAAGAGGGAGAGAGATTTGAGTTCCGCCATTGTTAGAGAAATGAGATTTTGTGGAGCTAGAGAGAGAGAGAGAGAGAGAGTGAGGTAGAGGAAGCGCTTGTGATTATAATAGAAAGGAGGAGGAAGATGAAGAAAGTGGGAGGGAGAGTGTAGGCCACGCGCCGATGTCTGGTTCACCAATCACGGGTATGTGTGTCAAAACCTCGGTATGAGATTGAGGATCCGGTTCACTTATTACGTTGGTTATTACATTACGGGAAAACCTCCCATTCTTAACTTTTTTTTTTTTGAACATTACTTTTTTTTAAAGGAATTTTTGAACATTACCCATTGAAGATTGATGCAAAAAATCTATATTTTACATTTTGACATTTTATGTATTTAATTTTAAAATACATATTAAAAGTTATATATTTAATTATGTGTGAGAATCAGAATTTGGCATAGTTCAATAATAAATGCTTTGGAAAATGTTCAAAACAAAATAAACTTATAAATAAAACATTTAAAATGTATTAACATGTTAAAATATCAACAAAATTTGTGAGACACAAATCGGAATTAATCAAATGAAATAACAGCAAAATACAACTGTAATGGTCCAAAATTATCATAAGATATCGATAGCGAAGAAACTCACAATATGCTTCTGCCTCTCTTTTCTTCGATATCTATATAAAAACATATTTATAATACTACGTATTGTTTAAATTAAGCAGATACATATATTGAAGAAACTAAGAGATCAATACATACTACTATTTAATGTAGTTTCAGGCATAATTTGTGACGCTGATGGGATGATAATGAGTTTGGTAATAATATATCAAGATGATGTGATAATGAGAAATACATGCAAATGACTTGATGTATCCAAGAAACCAGGTCTTCTTTAAATGTGACAAAGATGACAGGGTTATGGTGAGTTATTGTCAGTAGTCGTGATTAGGGAATGAATGATGAACTTATTGAGACCATTTGCTCATTCGTCAGCTATTTGGCATGGTTTAAGGTGGCCACACATAACGAAATGCTTAATTAGATAACACAGGTTGAATGTAATCTTATTTAGTAAGTTGTTTGAATCTTAGTAAGATCTTTACATTGGAATTTTGAAAGCGTAATACATTGGAATCCGTTACTATTGTTAACTATCGGGCTCTTGATAGGTTGATTCTAGAATCCTAAATTTTGCATGTAAGTTTACTCTAGAAGACGACTTATTCAAAGAAAGATAAATTCAAGGATAATCTGGAAACAATGTAATATGAAAGCTAGATACAGTTGTGATTTTTGTCGAAGCATGTGATTTAGCGGACCCACACTGTGTACATTGTCATTGATCTTGGCCGTCAAATCCATAAAAAGAGACGACTACAAACCGGGAACATTTCAAGCAATAATTTTTCCATTGTCCAAATATCTATATTCATGTTAGTCGACTTAACTATTTTCTTACCGTGTATGACATGGGTTTAATTCCAATAACTTGCTGGATTCACAAGTCTTGGAACAGGGTTTTTGCCTGATCAGTTCATACAACTTCTAGTATTGTCAGTCTATAGTATTATCTACAAATTATTTTTGTACAACCATGCAAAAAGCAGATTGTTCATCGATTACAATTTGACTAAAAGCAGATTTAAAAAAATGCTTTAATATAGATGTGACATCAAAAAATTTATCATAGAAAGATACATGAAAAAAAACATAAGTGGATCAAGGCCACTTAGGTCGACCACCATGGTAGTATATTAGATAAATTATGTGATTATAAAAACGCGGATCTTATTCTTCATCGATTACAATACCCCTATCTCAGTTAGAAATATACGCACCTCATTTATGGAATAAAAAGTCAGTTATCTACCTGATTAAATTCTTCAGTATGGTACGTACCTAGATAAATTAATGATATTTGTATTGCTTCGGTTCATAAACGTAGGAGTATAGTTAACCATTATACAAGTAAAGCTTAGTTTGACAAATAAGCTTGCAAACTTGAAACCCGTTTCTTGCATGTTTAGCTAGTCGGCTAAGCAGGATGTTTTCTTGGGAACTTTTTAGCATCATCAAGAATATCAAACCAGATCTTGGTAAACATGTATAGCAAACTCGAATGGCTTCTCAGTCGGATCATTAGCAGAATCTAAACCACTCTTTATACATAAACATTTAAGAGGTACAGTTTAAACTGTTAGGCCGAGATCATATAGTAAATTAATCTTTTCATTTATCTGAAACTGGACACTATAAGTTTTTGAAAATTAGGTATAAAACCCACATTTAAAGGGAAAATAATTAAAAATAAACAAAAAATAAGCGAATATAAATGGGTTTATCTCACTTCTCCTGACTTTATGTCTAGTTGATCTGTTCTCCGATCAAATCCAACCCTACAACCAAGAAAGATAACCCCTGAAACAGCAAGAAGTAGAAGTGAAGACCGTGCGCTGATAGAAAACTCCTTGCAGCTGCGGTTAGAAGCAAGAACGCAAGTCCTAGCTCTTTCTTGAACACCATGTTCCTCTTCTTCATCTTGCTATTAGACCTCATCAGCCCTCCAATGCTCTTCTTTGAAGTTTCTTGGTCAGCAAGGTTCATCTCTTTCTCCTTAAGCTTACTCAGAAGCTCCAAACCGGACTCTGAGTTTCTCCTATGCAACTTCTCTTCTTTTTCAGCGAACGCTAACAAGTCGGATTCAGATGATCTCCCAGTCTTTTTGGTCACAACCCACTCGTAAGCCGATCCAAGCTGGAACAAGCCAGAGATCATGGCGTTGAACTTGGTTATGGACATTGTGTTTTCGAAAAGGAGGTAAGGGATTAAGAAAGGGAAAGATTTAGGGGAGGGAAGAATGTTGAGAAGAGAGATGAAAATAGGAACGTAGCAGATGATCCACAAAGGAAGCTCGGCTTCAGGTATGAACATTGTTAATGGAAGTATGATGCAGAAGAGTGTGAATGAGTAAAAGGGAAGAATAAGCTTCCTTAGAAGAAAGAAGAGGAAGATCAAATTGGCCTTCTTCCCTACCGATATCTGCAAAATCAAAACCAGAACCGAAGAACAAACCATTCAGTCTTTATTCATATTATGGATCTTCGCTAGACAACTGATTTTGAGAACAATATTTTAAAAATTAAACCAGAACCACAATATTTTAACTATTTAATATTATCTCTGTTTCATAAGAAGTGTCTTTATAACTTTTTTTTTGTTACAGAAAAAATATTACTTTACAACTCTAATGCAAATTATACTCCCTCCGTTTTTTAAAGATCTATGTTCTAGGAAAAAAATTTGTTTTAAAAAGATACATATTTTACATTTTCAATGTATTATTTAATAAAAATTTGTTAACTTCAAGAAAATTAATCGTGTTTATTGGATTTTTATTGGTTAAAAGTTATGGAAAATTGTTATTCACAAAAATCAATGCATTTTTAATGTGATTTCTTAATATATGTGAAAAGACTAGAATATGTATCTTTGAAAAACAGAGGGAGTATTTGTCTTCAACTGAAAATTAATTGTAAATTGCATTGATTTTATAAATAATTTTATTTATCTCAAATATATAATTAATAACAACTTACGTATATTTCCGTCACTTTCTTAATCTGTGTTAAAATGTCAAAGTGACACTAATTTAGAAACGGAAAGAATATTAGTTTCATCTTGACCGTCACTATGAACTCTAGGCTTTGCTTATCGTATTCTTCCAGCTGAGAACATTTAACTTATAGATGTGTTATAGAAATTGAATTTTAGTATTAGCTACCTTTGATTTGATGATTGAAGGAAGGCATAACCGGAAAAGTTGCATAGGACCGGAATGCCAACGATGTTGCTGCTTCTTGTAAGCTTCATAAGACTCAGGCAACTCACAAGTGACTTCAACATCATTGAGGTAAATGAATTTCCATCCATTGAGATGTGCTCTGACCGCGATATCCATGTCTTCGACTGTCGTTCTCTCGAGCCACCCGCCGGATTCTTCCAATGCCTTGATCCTCCAGACTCCTGCGGTTCCATTGAAACCGAAGAAGTTGAGAAACACTCCGTTCACTTGCTGTTCTACTTCGAAGTGGAAACATAGGTTTATGTTTTGTAGCCTCGTTAGGAGATTCTCGTCTTTGTTCACGAATGACCACCTTGCTTGGACTAGTCCTAGCTCTGGATTACCCTGTAGCAAAACAACACAACAAACACACATAAATATTGATTGTATCATATGCAAGTGGATTACCCTGTAGCAAAACAACACAACAAACACACATAAATATTGATTGTATCATATGCAAAACGCACTTTGATAAGTCCAAGCATGATGTCATGTAAAAATTTAAATAAACGCAAACGTAACACTAACCAACGAACACACAAAACAAAATCAAGATTAGGTTTCAACTACTTTGAACATGACCCACCGATAAAGATAGAATAAAAAACGAGACAGATGTAGTGTCGGTGATGAGTATAACTGGAAGATTAGTTTCCTGTTTTTACTGAAAACATCATCGTAACTTACAAAACTTCAAGAAAGTATTTTTATCTAGATTGTGTGTGAATGATTACCTTGAAATGAGGAATAGTCTTCTTGAGGAAATCAGGGTTTGGTGTAAAATCTGCGTCGAAAATGGTAACGAACTCGTAATCTTTAACGTAATCACATGTCATTGCTGACTTTAGATTCCCAGCTTTGTAACCAGTTCTGATCAGTCTATGTCTGTAGATTATGTTTACGCCTTTCTCGGCCCAAACGGATACTTCTTCCTTGATCAAAAGCTGTAGGTTTGGATCATCTGAGTCGTCAAGAACTTGAATCAAGATCCTATCCTTTGGCCAATCAAGCTGTGAAGCTGCTCCAATCGATTGTTCATACACCTAACATAAACACAACTGTTACAGAATACAAAACAGAGCAAAACAGAGCGAAACAGAGTAAAACAGAGGAAAACAGAGGAAAACAGAGTATGTTTATAACTTACCTCTCGTTCATTGCACATTGGGATCTGAATGAGGACCATTGGGAAGTTAGATGCGTCTTCCAAATCTATCTCATCGTCTTTGAGTCTAGGTTCGATCTTTTTAAACTTGATCCAGAAGCAGCCAAGACAGAGGACTAACCGATCAAGAGACTGGATCAAGAAGAGGACAGTGCAGAACTTGGAGAGTGTAATGACAATGGGAGCGATGTAATCTGATCGAAACGAGAGCCAAGACATGTAAGACCACTCCACAAGCCCACGAACTTCCCAAGACGGTCGGCTCATAAGATCAAGATTCCATTTCTTGTAGTGCGCGACGATTTCTATGGACAAGGCAACTATGGAGATAACAAGACAGGATTTGATGAATCTGTACATTTGTTTTCCTCTGCTTCTGGGATCTTCTTCTTCGTTTATGTTTTTGGATGAGAAAGCGATTCGCTTTCTGACTGAAGAGAAGAGCCATGAGAGACAAGAGACAACTCTGTGAGCTTTGAGGAGGATGAACCATGATAATTGTTTTGGGCTGATGGATTTTCGTTTGTTGTCAAGGAGTGAGGATTGATCTGAGCCATTGATCTCTAGTAAGGAGAAGTTGTCTGGCTTCTCCATTGTCACTGCTACTGAGTTTGGAGCCATAAATGAAACCTTAAGAGGAGAAAAGAGAGTAGAGAAATGAAGAAACAGAGAGATTGGATGTTTGGTACAAAGAAATGTTTGTCATTATAAAGATGAAACAGAGAAGTAGAAACACTGTTTCATTACATTTCCCATGAAAAATGGATCGTTTGTTTTCACAGACGTCAGACAAGACAGTGTTGAGATCAGAATCTCAGATACGCTTGCGCAGCTGTGTAACTGTAACTAGGGCTGGGTATTTTATCCGTTAAATTTGATTCGATTCGTTATCCGTTGCTATTCGATTCGAAAATTCCGAATATCCGTAAGCTTTCGAAGCAAAGCAAATACTAAAATTCAATATCCGTCAAAATCGAAGCAAATCACAAATATTAAAATTTTGGGAAGCGAATATCCGATCCGATCCGTCAATATATAAATACATGTATATTTTGATTATATTTAAAGTTTTAAATGTATATAATTATATAATTATTATTCTAATATATTATTTGATAGATTCTATTCATATTATTACTTATATAAAAGTATTACATAAAAGGAAGAGAAAATATTTACGATAATTATAATTTTTTTTTAAGTTTTGTGTTATTATAATTTTAACTAAGTTTAAAAATTTACAAAATATGAAGATTCATTGCTTTTTTTAATTTTTATCTTTTATATCATGCAAAAAATATATTTTACAAAACAAATTTGTATCAAATTTTTAAGATTATTTGTATTAATCAAAACAAATGAGAGATCCGTAAGTATCCGCGAATATCCGCAAATATCTATTTATTTTCCGGATATCCGTTTTTCCGAATATCCGTATTTTTCCGAAGCAAAGCAAATCGAAAAATCAGATATCCGTAATATTCGAAGCAAATCACAAATACCTTCAAAAACCCGAATATCCGATCCGTGCCCAGGCCTAACTGTAACTTGTGATTTAAGAGAGAGACGAGGAACATGTGATGAAGTGAACAACTAGTAATAAAGAAGAGAGAAGAAGAACAAGAGAGTCTTGCTTTCTTAGAATTTTCCTCTCTTTCTTTTTAAGTTTAGTTTGATTTTTTTTTCGAAGGAAGGTATTTTTTTTTGGTCAAAATTAAAAAGGAAATATTTTCTTTGTTTGAAAAATTGATTTCTTATTATTAGATTCTTTTTTTAGAAGATCTTAGTTATTATTATATCCAGCTTTCATGACTAAAGATGCAATTAACAATCGAACAAGATATCATAATATACCACCATAAAATAAGTGTTGTATCTGAAAACTGAAAAGGTTAAAAAAAAGTTTCGAAAACGGTTTTGATAACTTTAAAGGAATGTTCATAAATCATTTGATTGTTTTCTTTATTCGTTTTTTTGGAAAGATACTTTTTCTATTTTTTAAAAAGATTTTGTTTCTTGTATTTTAGGAGTCATAAAACCGTGTTTGGTATTTTCGATACATTGAATTTTGGTGGCAAATTTGAAATTGTTGATCCTTATTCTACAAAAACCAAGTTGTCTATATCTTAATCGTTAGAATTATCACTTAAAACAATTTTTTTTACGTCTTTCATAATTTTAAAAAAAAATTTAGGTTACCAAATTTTGAAACTCTTCATTTCCATTTTATTTAAATTTGAAAGCTATTTTGTATTTCAAAGACGC
>NW_026618187.1:0-13342 GCF_000801105.2 Raphanus sativus
TGAAACCCTAGAGCCTTTATATATAAGCTTCTAGGTCGGTTTACTAAAAAGAATAGATCGGGCCTAATGATAATGGACATACCCATCTCATTAGTCGGATATCCTGAAACATAAAAAAGTAGAAACCTAAGAATAAACATGAGAAGATAAAACAAGTAAAATAGATAAGGTATATTTGGTTAAGGCTGGTCTAACCAAACCAGTCAATCTCGATATGGGCATTCAAACCAGCCGTTTTCAACACCCCCCTGAATGCCATATCCATCTAGAGTTTGTAATGCGTTTGGTAATACTGCCTCATTAAAACCTTACTAAGTAAAACCCAGTGGGACAAAACCAAGTGAAGGAAAAAGAGTACAGCCGCATTACTCCCCTGATGTAATCAATCCCTGAAGATCCTTCAGAGAACGCATACCAATCTGATGCATGACTCTTGAGTGTGCAAGTTGGTAATCCTTAGTGAAGAGGTCGGGCTGAGTTCTGCGGGACTTGACTTGTAGTACCTTGACCTCCCTTCTCTGTAAGTCGTGGGTGAAAAAGAAACTTGGGAGAACTGCTTAGTCTATCACCCTTGATGTATCCATCCTTGAGCTGAGCTATGCAGGACTGCGTTGTCTTCCATAAAGGATGGTCGGATCATCCTTGCCTTCTGTGATTCCACATGCTGCTCGGACATGATGTCATAAGTCTCAACAGACACACTCCCTGCTTGCTTCATGGATTGCCAAAATCTCCGAGTGGTTGGATGATGTTGCTGCTATTGTCTGCTTGACTGACCTCCATGAAATGGCAGTACCTCCGTAGGTGAAAACATAGCCTGTTTGAGACTTGGCACAATGTGGATCAGATAAAATAACCTGCATCAGCAAAACCAATCAAATCTTCTTTGTTTTGGTTAGCATAAAATAATCCCACATCCTTGGTTCCTTGTAGATATCTCAGGATGTGTTTGATCCCGTCCCAATGCCTCCTGGTCGGACAGGAGCTGTATCTGGACAGTAGACTTACAGCAAAGCATATGTCCGGCCTGGTATGAGTAGT
Organism: Raphanus sativus; assembly: GCF_000801105.2. Taxonomy (NCBI): domain Eukaryota; kingdom Viridiplantae; phylum Streptophyta; class Magnoliopsida; order Brassicales; family Brassicaceae; genus Raphanus; species Raphanus sativus. Next base: position 1,042 of record NW_026618187.1, read on the forward strand.
TAAATACATCAAGGCGCCAATGGCACTGAGGTAAGGGAACTCGGGACCTAGGACTTCTTCATCTTCTCCCTTTGGCCGGAATGGATCAGTCTCAAGGCCAAGGGATCTTACAACCATAGGACTGCTTAATGGATGACACTTATCCATACTAAATCTTTTAAGAACCTTCTCTGTATAGGTCTTTTGATGCACAAGGATTCCATCCTTTAGATGTTCAATCTGTAGTCCTAGACAAAATTTTGTCCTTCCCAAATCTTTCATTTCAAATTCTTTCTTGAGATACTCTACGGTTTGAGAAATTTCTTTGGTTGTTCCGAGTATGTTCAGGTCATCAACATACACAGCTATTATCACATAGCCTTTGTCCGATTTCTTAATGAATATACATGGGCATATCTGATCATTCTTATAGCCTTCCTTTAGTAAGTACTCACTCAATCTATTGTACCACATTCGACCTGATTGTTTCAATCCATATAATGCTTTATCTAACTTTATGCAGTGTTGTTCTCGAGAACCTTTAGCATTCTTAGGTAATTCAATACCTTCTGGTACTCTCATGTATATATCATTGTCCAGTGGTCCATAAAGATATGCGGTTACTACATCCATTAACCGTAAATCCAAATTTTCTCTTATGGCCAGAGCTATCAGGAATCTAAATGTTGTTGCATCCACCACGGGAGAATAAGTCTCCTCATAATCGATTCCTGGTCTCTGTGAGAATCCTTGTGCAACGAGTCGAGCCTTATATCTCACGACTTCTCCATTCTCATTTCTCTTCCTCACAAAGACCCATTTGTACCCCACTGGTTTTATATCATTTGGTGTTCGGATTATAGGACCGAAGACACCTCTCTTCTTAAAAGAGTTTAACTCCACGTTTATGGCTTCTTTCCATTTATGCCAATCTTTTCTCTGCATGCATTCATATATGGACGTGGGTTCTAGATCCTCATCATCTCCTATGATCTCAAGTGCTACCTTGTATGCAAAAATATCATCCATGTCGACATGCTTTCTGTTCCATTGTTTTCCAGACATGATATAGTTAGTAGAGATCTCTTCATTGTCCGGAGGTTCAGAACCCTGAGTCTTAGCGTCCCAAGCCTCACTAGGTCCCTTACCGGCCGTACCAATGGTCATGTCCGCGGATACTGGTACGTCCGGATCATGTCCGGGCGTTGGTTCGCCCATGTCCCGGAGCCTTGGGACGGATGGCTCAACCACTTCGACCAGATCCTTCTCCCCCTCAACCACGGCTTGTTTAGCACTCTTTTTACTTATACGAGGGTTTTTATCCTTGGAACCAATTGGTCTACCACGTTTCATACGTGGCTTAGACTCTGTAGCAACTTGGTTTTGTCCCTTTTGGACTTCAATTCTTATTGGTGCATTTGCTGCTGGTATATATGACTTGGTCATTCTATTTGGGTCAGTAAAGGAATCAGGCAATTTATTAGCTAGCTCTTGTAGATGTATAATCTTTTGAACCTCAAGATCACATGCTTGAGTTCGAGGATCTTGCCATGATGCTTGGGATGTATGATTCCATGTTATTTCTTTTACCAGCTTATTATTATTTTCTCCTAATGTTGGATATTCAGATTCCACAAAGTGACAATCCGCAAACCTGGCCTTAAATAAATCACCCGTGGTTGGCTCAAGGTATTTTATAATTGAAGGAGACTCATATCCAACATATATTCCCATCCTTCTCTGAGCTCCCATCTTTGTTCTCTGTGGTGGAGCTATTGGATAGTAAACAGCACATCCAAATGTTTTAAGATGGGAGATGTCTGGCTCTCGACCCAATAGGAGTTGGGATGGTGAATATCTATGCTCACTAGATGGTCTGATGCGTACTAATTCTGCAGCATGCAATACTGCATGTCCCCAAGCTGTGGTCGGCAGATTACTTTTCATGAGTAAGGGTCTAGCTATCATCTGAATCCTTTTAATAAAAGACTCGGCTAGACCATTCTGTGTATGGACATGTGCAACGGAGTGTTCAACTGTCACCCCCATGGACATACAGTATTCATAAAAAGCTTGGGAAGTAAACTCACCAGCATTATCAAGACGTATAGTCTTTAAAGGAAAGTCTGGAAAGTGTGCTCTTAATCTTATGATCTGAGCCAGCAACCTAGCCAAGGCTAGATTCCGAGTAGACAATAAACATACATGGGACCATCTTGTGGACGCATCAATGAGTACCATGAAGTACCTAAATGTCCCACTAGGTGGGTGTATTGGTCCACAAATGTCACCTTGTATTCTTTCCAGAAAACCTATGGTTTCCTTAGTCACTTTAATTGCTGATGGTCGGATTTGGAGTTTCCCTTGTGCACAAGGCACACACGTATGGACTTTAGGGATAACTCGCCTGCCCTTCAGGCTGTGGCCATTAGAATTTTGAATGAGTTTACGCATCATAGATGTCCCGGGATGCCCTAACCGGTCATGCCACAAATTAAAATTTTCTTTTATATCTTTGCTTATCATAGCATTAGTTTCTGCTACACTGACCTTGGCATAGTAAAGGCCAGTAGCTATAGCTGGTATAGTTTCCAAGACCCTTTTGTGATCCTGGCCGAGTTCATATATATTCAAGAACTCTTTGGCTCCTTCTCCAACAGTCTCAATGTGAAGACCATTCTTTCGAATGTCTTTAAAGCTCAACAGGCTTTTATTAGAATCTGGAGAATACAATGCTTCATCTATTTCTAGATGTGTCCCTTTTGGTAACAATATGTAAGCTTGGCCGTGGCCCTTTATCAATGATGATATACCAGCTATTGTGTTAACATTTGCATCTTTCATTGTTAGATCAATAAAGAATTTCTTATCCTTTAAAATTGTGTGGCTTGATCCACTGTCGACCACAAGTGTATCCATACTTCTTTTATTCTAAACAATAAAATATAATCTGAATCATTCATATTATTATAAAATAAAATAAAACAAAGTTCAATCATAAAATCATAAAACATAAAATGCAAAGATCTTAAAAATAAAATAAAAGCCTAAAACACCAAAGCATTCAAACACAAATCGTTTGATGCATCTTTTTAATCAACTTGGTCATTTTTCAGAATGTCTGAAGTCTCATATTCCATGAGATCATCCTTGTCATGATCAAAGTCATCCTCGCCATCCTTGTATACCATGTGAGCCTCCGGGTTCTTGCCTTTGATGCTCTCTTGGTAGAGATCAACCAGGTGTTTTGGGGTTCGGCAGTTCTTTGCCCAATGGTTAGATACTCCGCACCTATGACACACTGAGTTTCCTGTATTCTGTGGTCGAGTAGTCGACCCATTGCCTCTGCCTCTACCACGCCCATTGCTGGACTGGTTTGGGCGCTCATAAGGGTTGTAACGCCCTCTCCCATAGCCACCACGTCCACGTCCTCGCCACTGACCTCCACGGCCGCGACCTCTTCCAAATGAGGAACCGCGACCCCTTTGGTCATATTGGACATGGTTAGCTTCGGAGTTGTTCTTACCTTCTTTTGAGGCATGATGTGCATCAGGAACAGGTTTGGTTCCGGGTGGTCTCAGGTCATTATTCTTCATAAGCAACTCATTATTCTGTTCAGCAAGCAATAGGCAGGCTATGAGAGCACTGTAGGTCTTGAAACCTTTCTGCCTATATTGTTGCTGGAGCAACATGTTGCTTGATGACATTGTCTGATAAGTCTTTTCCAGTAGCTGCTTATCAGTTATTTTCTCGCCACATAGTCTCATCTTTGAGACTATCCTGAACAAGGCTGAGTTATATTCATTCACAGACTTAAAGTCTTGAATCCTGAGATGAGTCCATTCATACATGGCTTCCGGAAGGATCACAGTCTTTTGGTGATTATATCTCGATTTCAACTCTTTCCATAACTCGTATGGATTGCTCACTGTGAGATATTGAGCTTTCAAGCTCTCCTCAATGTGATGGCGAATCATCATGAGGGCTTTAGCATTGTCTTTCTTACTTGATTCATTTCCTTCGACAATACACTCCTCTAGGCCTTTGGCTCCGAGGGAGATTTCAATGTCTAAAGCCCACTGAAGGTAATTGTCACCCTTTACACTTAGGGGTTCAAAATCCAAGTTTGCAATGTTTGGCATCTGAAATAAAATTTCAAGCTTGGTTTTAGGTCTTGTAAGATCTTATAAAAATAAATATATATGTTGCCTCGTCCATCAGAGAATTCGATTTCCCTAGATCATGAATTTCTATGTTTAATTTCAAGCAATCAAATATCATAGGAAACCGGTTTGTAAAATTTGTGAAATTTATATGATATGGACGAGTGCAACAAGGTCTAGTTATTCCCATGGAAAACATCATCGACCTATGCGGTTTGTGTGGACAACTCTTGTAATATATACAAGCTCATCATCTATAAGAGGTACATGTACCACACAACCGGACCATGCAAAACCATGCAATCGATTTATAGCTTATAAGGGTTTGAGGGTTTTATTTCCTTTTTAGTTTCTCATCGATTTGGCTTTAGGGTTTTAGCAAGTTTATTTCGGTTTTAAAGCTTTTACCATTAGGATAAGGATTTGTAAAATTTCTAGTTTAGTATGTGTTAGGAATTTTAACATAATCGGATATAGGAATATAACATAATCCGATTGTGAAATTTTCCATATCCGATTTGTATTAGGAAAAGGTTTAGGGTTTTCATGTGAATTTTAATCTCATAAATTTTTAGGGTTTGTTCCTTTTGACAGATTCAAATTATAGGATTAACAACCTAATGATCGATTTTAAACTTACAAGAACAATGGTGGTTTCTAGTTTAAAATCGTGAACCTCAAATTAAACCTAGTAATCGGTTTCTAGTATTTTCAAACATAAACCGATTATCCAACAAACAAGTAAACAAGTTTTAGAGATTGGTTTCTTACCTTTTAACTTGATCGATGTGCTCCTAGGATTTCCTTTTGAATCCTTAAAATAAATCAATCAAACAAAAAACTCAAGTATGTTAGTTTTGAGATCAAACTTCAATCGATATCAAAGTAACAAAAGAAAGAGGTTGGCGGCTTAGGGTTTTGTTTGATGTCGATGAGGTTGTCAAGTAGCTCGTAGATCAGTCGTGCTGATAACGTGTGAAAACTTGAGTGTTCTGGTTGAGGTTTTCACGATTTGATCTAGCTAGAGAGGTGTGTTTGCCGTGTGGCTTTAGAGAGAGAGAGGCTGTGTAAATCGTGTGTGTTATTAAGATGAAACCCTAGAGCCTTTATATATAAGCTTCTAGGTCGGTTTACTAAAAAGGAATAGATCGGGCCTAATGATAATGGACATACCCATCTCATTAGTCGATTATCCTGAAACATAATAAAGTAAAACCTAAGATAAACATGAGAAGATAAAACCAAGTAAAATAGATAAGTATGATTTGGTTTAAGGCTGGTCTAACCAAACCATGTCAATCTCGGATATGGGCATTCCAAACCAGCCGGTTTTCAACAATAAAATGATTGTTTGCCTTAAGCTTCCGCATTGATTTATAATGCATGAACCTCAAATGCTTGGAAAATGATTAAGTAAAGATTGGACTTAAACCGGCTGAATTACACTTAGAAATTTTAGGTAAGGCCGCGGACTGGTTGGATCATGGGATCCAGGTTTGGGTCTTACAAGTTGGTATCAGAGCATGCTTGATTCTAGGCTGTGGTTAGGGCAGGTCATCACACATCCGGCTGGGTCTCATGGCAGGTTTAGGGTTCTGGTTAACATAATATTGCTTGAGGTTTGCAAATAAAAATGTTAATCTAACCTTTTGCTTTGTGTTTGTCTTTGATGTCCTAAGGGAACTAAGAAGAGGTCTCGGAAGACTAAGGATGGGACAGGGGCGTCCGCAGCTGGAGATGCCTCAGTGCCTAATCCATCAGTGTTGCTGTCAGTTCCACCTACTGGTCAGACCAGTGAGGCCATCCTGACTGAAACTCAAGTGAACCAGACTGAGGTTCAGCTGGGTGGAGAGGATAGGCAGTTGGACGAGACCGGGCAACCACTGAATGCGGCTGGAAACCAGTTAGGAGCAGGAAGTGGGCAACAAAGGAATGATCAGGAAGGTGAGGCTGAGTCCTCAGAGACTGGTAACCGGACTGATCCAAACATCCAAGGAGATGGGAGGATTGGATCGGATGAACCAATGGCTGAACCTACCATGAAGCAGATACTTGATGCAATCAAGTTGATGGGAAGTCAGATGCTGGCTATGACCCAAGTGTTCACGCCTGTTGTGAATTCATCTATGGGTCAAACCACTCAAGCACCGGTGATAGTTCCAGGAGTTGCTGACACTGGTGGATATGTGGCGCCTCTTGCTGAGGTGATTGAGTTAGACCCACCAGTTGGGGCAACCAAGAAGGTTGATTACCTAAAGGTGCTTGAGCACATCACCCGTTTGGGAACCAAACACTTTGCTGGAAGTGCTGATCCCATGGAGGCAGATGAGTGGAGGGACCGGCTGGCTAGGAACTTCAGGTCTACGAGGTGCCCTGAGGAGTACCAAAGAGACATAGCAGTGCACTTCCTGGAGGGAGATGCACACAATTGGTGGCTGTCCTTAGACAAGCGCACCAATGGCTCTATTGTGAAGTTCTCTGATTTTGAGGTTGAGTTCAACCACAAGTACTTTCCAGCTGAAGCATGGGACCGTTTGGAAGCTAAGTTCCTGGACTTGGTTCAGGGCAAACGGTCAGTAAGGGAGTATGAGGAAGAGTTCAACCGGCTCAGGAGGTATGTGGGTAAGGAACTTGAGGATGAGAAGGTTCAGGTCCGCAGGTTCATAAGGGGCTTGAGGCCTGAGCTTAAGACTTATTGCTCAGTCCGTACCTTCAACACAGTCTCTGAGTTGGTGGAGAGGATGGCAATGCTGGAGACCAATCTGGCTGAGGAAAACAAACACAAGCTTAAGAGTGTGGTGGTGTCTTCCGGTCAGAGTGGTGACAAGAAGAGAAAGAGGGATGCGGCTGAAGGGGGTAAAACCTCAAGTGGTAGGCCAGAGTGTCCCAAGTGTGGTAAACATCATGGAGGAGAGTGCTGGAAGGCAATGGGAGCATGTACCCGTTGTGGCAAGATGGATCACTCAGCTCGGGATTGTCCTGGTCCGGATAGGAACCGTGGGCAAGGCTCGACCAGTGAGGCCAGAACTTGTCACCAATGTGGTAAGAAAGGTCATTTCCGTGTGGATTGTCCCCAGTTGCAGACTGGACAAGGCAAGGGCCGTACGGAGAGCAACCGGCCAGACAACAAGCAAGGCCAAACTTCAGCACCTCGTGTCTATGAGCTTTCAAGGGATGCGGATGAGTCCGGACCCTTCAAGGCGATCACTGGTATAATTCTAAAACCCATTCTGTTTAAATTTTTCAATTTATTAGAATGGCATGGTATGGAATCTAGGATGGACTAGATACTTAGATAAGGTCTTATGTAGGGACCTTATGTATTGGTGGTGTGGAAACACATGTATTATTTGATACTGGAGCTACACATAGTTTTGTGAGTCCAGATATGATTGGAAAAGGTATGTTCCAGATGGGAATTAGGGATGATCTTGGCCTGGTGAGTGCAGCCGGTGGGCAAATGATGCACCCACTAGGTCTAGTCAAAGACATCCCAGTAATGATCCATAGTAAGGCAATGCCGGTGGATCTAATTGTGGTCCGCCTTAAGAATCACGAGGTGATCCTAGGTATGGACTGGCTTGGCAAGAATCGGGCCACCTTAGACTGTCATCGAGGAAGGGTGCAGTTTGAGAGTGGGTGTGGACCCCCGATCAGGTACCAAGGTATTAATCCGGCCTCTGGATGCTTAGTGTTATCAGCAGTCCGTGCGGCAAGGATGCTGGAACAAGGTTGTGAAGCTTATATAGCCACAATCACCACTAAGGAGGTCGTAGGGGATGGTGGCCCGGACGGGATACCGCTGGTCAGTGAGTTTGATGATGTGTTTAGGTCGCTACAGGGCATTCCCCCTGATAGGTCAGACCCATTCATAATAGAACTGGAACCAGGGACGGCCCCAATGTCAAAGAGCCCATACCGCATGGCTCCAGCCGAGATGGCTGAGCTAAAGAAACAACTTGAAGAGTTGTTGGAGAAAGGGTTCATACGCCCAAGTGTATCACCCTGGGGTGCACCAGTCCTCTTTGTTAAGAAGAAGGATGGTAGCTTCAGGTTGTGCATAGACTATAGGGGGTTGAATAGGGTGACTATAAAGAATAAGTACCCATTGCCCCGGATTGATGAGTTGCTAGATCAACTAAAGGGAGCCAAATGGTTCTCCAAGATTGATTTGGCATCTGGTTATCATCAAATCCCCATTGCATCAGAAGATGTAAGGAAGACAGCTTTCCGGACTAGGTATGGCCACTATGAGTTTGTGGTTATGCCATTCGGATTGACTAATGCACCAGCAGCCTTCATGAAGATGATGAATGGAATTTTCAGGGAGTACTTAGATGAATTTGTAATCATCTTCATTGATGATATACTAGTTTACTCTAAGACCCGGGAAGACCATGAGAGGCATCTCAGGTTGGTGTTGGAAAGGTTGAGAGAACAACAATTGTTTGCCAAGCTAAGCAAGTGTAGCTTTTGGCAGAAGAGCATTGGCTTCCTGGGACATGTGGTGTCTGAGGAAGGAGTGTCTGTTGATCCGGAGAAGATCAAGTGTATACAAGAGTGGCCAAGACCAAAGAATGCTACAGAAGTAAGAAGCTTCTTGGGTTTGGCCGGATACTACAGAAAGTATGTCAAAGGGTTTGCAAGTGTGGCACAACCTATGACACAACTTACTGGAAAGGATGTCAGATTCATTTGGTCAGAAGCTTGTGAAAAGAGCTTTGAAGCCTTGAAGAACATGCTGACCAGTGCACCAGTTTTGGTGTTACCTGAGGAAGATCAACCCTATGTGGTGTACACGGATGCATCCATTACTGGATTAGGCTGTGTGCTCACACAGAATGGGAAGGTCATAGCATATGCCTCGAGGCAACTCAGGAAGCACGAGGGCAACTACCCAACACACGACCTAGAGATGGCCGCAGTGGTGTTTGCCTTAAAGATATGGAGATCATATTTGTATGGTGCCAAAGTCCAGATTCTCACTGACCACAAGAGCCTGAAGTACATTTTCACTCAACCTGAGTTGAATTTGAGACAAAGGCGGTGGATGGAGTTTGTGGCCGACTATGATTTGGACATTGCCTATCACCCAGGCAAGGCCAATCTAGTGGCAGATGCTTTAAGCAGGCGTAGGGCTGAGGTATCAGCTGAGAAGGAAGCAGAGATCCTGGAAGGGATGGTCCGGTCACTGCATCTAGATACCATGGCAAGTGAGGATGAGCCTTTGGGTTTAGAAGCTGTGAACCAGGCTGATCTACTTACCAGAATACAACAAGCACAAAGCTTGGATGAGAATTTGCAAAAGGTTGCAAAGAATGATAAGACTGAGTACCAAGTCACAAGTAATGGTACCATTTTGGTACATGGGCGGGTTAGTGTTCCTGGTGACCGGGGACTAAAGGAGGAGATTATGAGCCAAGCTCATAAGTCTAAGTTCTCAGTGCACCCGGGGCTAAACAAGATGTATAAAGACATCAAAAGGTATTACCATTGGATCAGGATGAAGGCTGACATTGCTGAGTGGGTGGCAAAGTGCCCTACTTGTCAATTGGTCAAGGCTGAACATCAAGTTCCAAGTGGTTTACTACAAAACCTTCCCATACCAGAATGGAAGTGGGATCACATCACAATGGACTTTGTGACTGGATTTCCCACAACTAGAAACAAGAAAGATGCAGTATGGGTGGTTGTGGACCGCCTGACCAAATCTGCACACTTCTTGCCCATCAAGAAAGGTGATGGAGTGGATGAGATTGTGAAAATCTACATGGATCAGATTGTGAGGCTGCATGGAGTGCCGGCCAGTATAGTCTCAGACAGAGACCCTAGATTCACTTCTTATTTCTGGAGAGCCTTCCAAAAGGCCCTAGGAACAAGAGTGAACATGAGCACATCCTATCATCCTCAAACGGATGGTCAGTCAGAAAGGACCATCCAGACATTGGAAGATATGCTAAGGGCATGTGTTCTAGATTGGGGGGACTCATGGGAGAAGCATTTACCACTGGTGGAGTTTGCATACAACAACAGCTTTCACACCAGCATTGGTATGTCTCCTTATGAAGCATTGTATGGACGACCTTGCAGGACACCTTTATGCTGGACCCAAGTGGGGGAACGCAGCATGATAGGTCCTGAGATTGTGGAAGAGACCACAGAAAAGATCAAATTGGTCAAGGAGAAGATGAAAGAAGCTCAAGACCGCCAAAAGAGTTATGCTGACAAGAGAAGGAAACATCTTGAGTTTGAGGTTGGTGATCTAATCTATCTCAAGATGATTACCTTCAAAGGTAGGGCAAGAGTTTCTGGAAGAAGGAAACTAGACCCAAGGTTCTTAGGTCCATTTAGGATACTTGAAAGAGTTGGGGCAGTGGCTTACAAACTGGATTTGCCATCTGAAATGGATGCTTACCACAATGTATTCCATGTGTCTCAACTAAGAAAGTGCCTAACGGATCAAGACATTGTCTTGCCTGAAATTCCAAAAGATCTTGGTAAGAACCTCACCTTAGAGACAAGGCCGGTTCGGATCATTGATCGGATGGAAAAGGCAATGAGAAAGAAGACAGTTCCTATGCTAAAGATTGTATGGGAATTCAATGGTAAAGACATTATCACTTGGGAAACAGAAGCAAGAATGAAGGCTGAGTATCCTGAGTGGTATAGTCAGTATGTGGTTGGAGAATCATCCAATATGAACTCGGGGACGAGTTCCTTCCAAGTGGGGGAGACTTGTCATGTCCCGAGTTCTAAGTAAGGCATCCGGATAGGCCATGGTGCGGGGAGATGGGCTGGCCAGGTTGAAAAGACCTAAAGGCAAGCGTATCATGGTCTGATCTAAGGGTTAAGTGCATCAGGAAGATGAGACTTGACCAGAATAAGAAGGGAAGAAGGAAAAGGTAGCTGGACGAGTAATCCGGAAGCTGGACATGGTCCGGAAGGAGTTCCATCAGCTCGGTGAAGCTGGTGAGGAGCTCAAACAGTCTTGGGCAGCTCACAGGAGCTGGAGAGGAAGCTCACTCAGCTCAGGCAACTGTCACTCAGCTCAACTCAGCTGGACGGAGTGATGGAGCCTTGGCCGGTAAATGCGGACCGTGAATGATGGTCACGGACCGGATGCTGAGCAAGGATGACCGATGGGTCTAGCTTGCATGGGCAAGTGAGCTGAGCTTGTGGGCAACTAGCTGAGCTTAAGATCGATGAGAAGGAAGGAAGAAAGGGGCGGTTACATGCGGTTGGACGGTTTGGGACGGTTTTGGGGCGAAAAGGTGTCCGTTGGCCATTTGGCCAATCACAGCGTCCGGACGGTTCCAATCTTCTTCCCTATAAATAAACCCCTCCATTATCGACATTTCTCATCAGAAAGACAAGGGGAAACTCTGCCCAAATCTCTACAGAATCAAAGAGAGAAAAAGGGAAACAAGACCGCAAAGGCAGTCCGTGTGGTACCAAGGGGATTCCGGTGAGTTCTAAGCCGTGGGCAAGTGAACCGTGATCGAGAATGGATACCAGAGGAAAGGAGAAGGCAACCGAGAAGAGTGTGGGGGCTTCCGAACACACGCCTAAGGTACTGGATGCAAACCAAGTACAATCCGCCTGAAATCCTCCATCCGGATGGTTTGGCCGGTTGATCCATGAGTGGATGGTTGCATCTAATGTTCTTGTCTTTTCATTATATCTCTTCTCTACTTATTTCTGATGTTATTGGTGAGTCTAAACTCACGATCACGCCACTAAGGCTTGGTTAGATCAGAGTAATCTCTCCATGGCCTTGGTTGGGCATGTGTGAACCGATCTCATGCTTCCAGTGGGAGTTATTGGGATTTGGCGTTTGATATCTCTTAGTGGGGATTTATAATGAATTATCAAAGTGATAGAATAATTTTATATGATTGATTTTGAGATGGTACCATGAAACCGGTTAGGTTGTCCACGGCCAAGATCAACATGATCAAGGCCGGTTCTGGAAAATCCGCTTGGACCATTCTCTTAATCATGATTTATCATGAATTATCATGCATTAATATGAGTTTTTGAATGAGTAAATCAATGGGTCACAAATCGGCCAGATTATGGACTAAGTGTCCAAACCATGCTTAGGTTGTATATTGCTAGGATATCGGTCATGATTCTTATGCATATGTGTTGTGGGTTTT
>NW_026618188.1:0-13341 GCF_000801105.2 Raphanus sativus
CAGTGGAAATAACCAGGAAGTTGAATAAATCTCATAAGTGTTGTGAGCAAGAAGATATCCCCACTTCTATCCAGATGATTCCAGATTAGCCTGTTCGGACATATGCCAATATCTTTATGATTCTTATCAAACCAGGATGAACCACGATCTAAGAAGCTTTATTTGGAACCACTAATCAGTGGAGCAATAACCAGGAAGTTGAATAAATCTCATAGGAGTTGTGATTAAGGAGATATCCCACCTTCTATCCAGATGATCCAGATTAGCCTGTTCGGACATATGGCAATATCTTCATGATTCTTATCAAACCAGGATGAACCAATTATATAAGAAGCTTGATTGGGAACCCCTAATCAGTGGAGAATAACCAGGAAGTTGAATAAATCTCATAGGAGTTGTGAGTAAGAAGATATCCCACTTTCTATCCAGATGATTACAGATTAGCCTGTTCGGACATATGGCAATATCTTCATGATTCTTATCAAACACAGGATGAACCACGATCTATAGAAGCTTTATTTGGAACCACTAATCAGTGGAGAATAACCAGGAAGTTGAAATAAATCTCATAAGTGTTGTGAGCAAGAAGATATCCCACCTTCTATCCAGATGATTCCAGATTAGCCTGTTCGGACATATGCCATTATCTTCATGATTCTTATCAAACCAGGATGAACCACGATCTAAGAAGCTTTATTTGGAACCACTAATCAGTGGAGAATAACCAGGAAGTTGAATAAATCTCATAGTGTTGTGAGCAAGAAGATATCCCACCTTCTATCCAGATGATTCCAGATTAGCCTGTTCGGGACATATGCCAATATCTTTATGATTCTTATCAAACCAGGATGAACCACGATCTAAGAGCTTTATTTGGAACCACTAATCAGTGGAGAATAACCAGGAAGTTGAATAAATCTCATAGGAAGTTGTGATAAGGAGATAATCCCACCTCTATCCAGATGATTCCAGATTAGCCTGTTCGGACATATGGCAATCTTCATGATTCTTATCAAACCAGGATGAACCAATATATAAGAAGCTTGATTGGGAACCCCTAATCAGTGGAGAATAACCAGGAAGTTGAATAAATCTCATAGGAGTTGTGAGTAAGAAGATATCCACTTTCTATCCAGATGATTACAGATTAGCCTGTCGGACATATGGCAATATCTTCATGATTCTTATCAAACCAGGATGAACCACGATCTAAGAAGCTTTATTTGGAACCACTATCAGTGGAGAAATAACCAGGAAGTTGAATTAATCTCATAAGTGTTGTGAGCAAGAAGATATCCCACCTTCTATCCAGATGATTCCAGATTAGCCTGTTCGGACATATGCCATTATCTTCATGATTCTTATCAAACCAGGATGAACCACGATCTAAGAAGCTTTATTTGGAACCACTAATCAGTGGAGAATAACCAGGAAGTTGAAAAAATCTCATAGGAGTTGTGATTAAGAAGATATCCCACTTTCTATCCAGATGATTTCAGATTAATTAGCATGTTCGGGCATATGGTAATATCTTCATGATTCTTATTGATATGATTCCAGATCATGTCAAGAAGAACAAGGACCAACCAGCTGAAGAAGAAGATGCCTTAGACCTTTCTAAAGGACCCATGACTCGTGCAAGATCAAAGAAGCTCAAGGAAGCTATTGGAGGCATAATCAGAAAGTCTTTGAAGAAAGAAAGTCTTGAAGGAAGCTTGATACTTCAAGACCCACTCATCACCATTCAAGTAATCATACCATCAAGCTGAGTATCATCTAGGCTAGCAAGAGAAGTGTGCTCTTTTCCTGTCTTAGTTTTTGTCCCATTGGGTTTTGCTAAGATAGGTTTTTAACGAGGCCTTGTCTTGCTATTTCAAATCACCTAGCATGATACTCTCGGACCAGACTACATTATATCTTATTCTATCTTAGACTATGCTTTTTATTTCGATTACACAAGTCAAAGGGAGCCTGTTCCTTTATGACTATTAGTTGTTTCCGAGACCTTGTGCATGTACAAGGCTCTCACTATATATTCTGGTCGAGCAAGTCTAATAAGATCATCATCTTTTAACCTAAAAACCTTTCTCTTCTCTTATTGCTATCAACAAGAGTTCGAGAATTCTGGTGTGTCATATCCAGTCTAAGGACTTCTCCTTTAGTGTGTCATATCTAAAGTAGTAGTCTAGGAGTATCAAAGAGTCATCTGCACCTCTTTGTGTCACCAATCGCCTCCACAAGCCTTGGAAGATTGAGTTTGATTCATCTTTGCAAGGATCTATCCAATATCATCCATGTGGGAACCGAAATTCGCACTGTCGATTGTAGTTAAGTTTAAACGTAGGAAAACTAAGTTGACCTAGTTTTCCCCGAGGATCCCGGCTATCTGCTGGGCCACGCACGACGAAGTTAATATGAGTTTAGTTTGAGAATAAATGCGTAAAATAAATAGAGCAAAAGAAAGAATCTTATTTCCGAATTTGCGGAGAGCGTTTGAACAACATGTCGAGATCTCGGCCGCAAGAGCTGCCGATCGTCGCTAGTCTCAAAACCTAGATCTAACCTAGTTGAGTCGCAGCTCGCTAAAAAGGAAATAAAACGCCTAAGTTCTAAGTTGCTCTAGAGTGGTTTCTTTCTTCTGATTTCGGATCCCCCTTCCTCTGCTCCTAGCTTTGCTTATATACTCCCATATGACGGTCTATTCTTGATGGGCTGAGTCTGCCGCGAGCTGGGCTTTTTCCATTTTCGTCGGCCTTCGTGTTTATCGGGAAAGTTGACATTTATCCTTTCGGAAATTTGACATTTATCCTTTCGGAAATTTAACATTTATCTTGTTACGTGAAGATAATTGTAAACCGTCGTATCTATCTTTTAGAAAATCGTAAATGGGTCGTCCGATCGGGTTTGGTCCCTTTCGGGCCGTCTTCCGGACTTCCGTTGTTTTCTACGATTTCTTTGAAATAATGCTCCTACTTGGATGTCGAGTCTTTCGGAAGATCTTCGATCCATTGCTGAGGCGAATGGTGTTTTAAGATAACCATCACCGTTTTATACGAAGTCTTTCTGTCCGTTGACGTCTTACGGATTCTTCGAAATCTTGGAGCAGAAAAAGGAGTTTTGTTTGCGGGATCTCGGAAAGTCGCAAAACACGGATTTTTGGCGACCCGGGGGCTGTTGGGCCCAAATATGACCCCCTAGCTAGTGATAGACAATAAGAAATGATAACGGGCCGCGAAAGGCCCATCATGAATTCAATCTTCAAAAACAGCTAAGTCAGATCCGGAGGCTGTGAGCTAGAGATGTTCATCAGAGAGGTCAAGGAAAAGAGGCAGCTCGTTGACAAGTAAACAGGCGCAGGACCCGGTCAAAGGGAAGCTGTTACAAATCCCTCAAATCACGGAGAGGATCTCGGGAACCTGTTGGTAGCAACCGACGGAGCCTGAGGCTATTTAAAGAAGACATCAAAACAATAATCAGAGGATCTGCATTCTCTACGATTCATACACATTAGCTCTTAAACACTATTATCTCTTTGTAATCTCAAAAACATTCTTTGTAAACAATTCTTATCAAGAATCAATAAAATCATTCTTTCATCCTATAAAGTTCTTACGGGATTCAGCCCACGATATCTTCCCATTTTAATCTTAACCTGACCTAAAATCAGGAGGTGAGTTTAGTCCCTCACAATTGGCGCCGTCTGTGGGGAAGAAACAATGGAATCCCTTACTCCAACTTAAGGATGAATCCAGTCGATCATACAACAAATTCATCTAACCGATCAACAGTATCCCGATAAACAGTACTCGGATGAACAGTACTGGAAGAACAATATCTCGATGAACAGTATCTCGGTGAACAGTATCTCGATGAACAGTATCTCAATGAACAGTATCCCGATGAACAGTATCCCGATGAACAGTACTCGGATGAACAGTACTGGAAGAACAGTATCTCGATGAACAGTATCTCGATGAACAGTATCTCGATGAACAGTATCTCGTTGAACAGTATCTCGATGAACAGTATCTCGGCAGCAACGATTCGAAGAGGTCACTAGATCTTTAACCGCAACAACCCAACCACCGCAACGTCAGGGCTCGGGAGTGACCTTCCGAGATCGAATAACTGACCCCTCTTTCCCTCGAGGACATCTAGACTTTTCTCTTGATAACACTTGTTTAGGAGAACAGGGACCTGCTTTCCAAACGCCTCGTGATAGGACAGCGCCTGTGTTTAGTCCACCCCTCACCAGCGCTATGGGAAGCAACCTAGCATCAACCAGCTCTTTATCCGATCAGGTTACTGGTCGAAGTGCTCGCTTACCTCCTCCACCACCTAGCACTAGGTTGGGAGAAGGAGTATCCAATCCGTCCGGGGGCAGAACATCAGCTCCGGCGTTTCAGGCCAGAAACCTAAACACGAACCCGGATGAAAGGACGGATGCTGATCCTTCAGCTCGCCACACAAACCCGACTCGTCAAAATAACCCAAGGGCCGGTGGGCAAGACAGCCCACCAAGCGATTGGGAGAATGATCGACACGATTTCATCAGGGACCTTTTCGTCAGGTACCTAATGATGACCCGACTGTCCTTCCTTTAGAGGGACCTGAGGCTATTCGCAGATATATGGAGCGAACTCACGCAGCTCTCCAAAAATTGGGAGCTCAAGTCCACAAGGCAACGAGCTCAGCTCCCGAAATCGAGAGCTTGATTGAGGATACCTGTGGAACTCTATTCACTGACAGAATTGCCAGCTCTTACGTAAAGATACCCGAAAAATTAAGATCCCCGAATACAACGGGACCTCGGACCCGAAGGCCTACCTAAGAGCCTTCCGGCTAGCTATCGTGAAGGCTCACTTCACGAAAGAAGAATGCGATGCAGGTTACTGCAGGACATTCGCCGAAAACCTGGTCGGAACAGCCCTCGAATGGTTCTCTGGTCTTCAACCAAATTCGATAGACAGTTTCGACCAGTTAAGTAATGCCTTCATGAAGCAATACTCGACTCACATCCTAAAAGCAAGCATCCGAGGCTGACCTCTGGAAATTAAACAAGGAGTGGGAGACTCGCTACTAGCCTACATCAAAAAATTCAGAGCAGTGAGAACTAAGCTCTCGAATCCCAATGATCTAATTGCCATCGAGGCTCTCAGGAGAGGTCTCTGGTATAAATCAGAACTTTGGCCGGAGCTAACGCTCAATCCTCCCCCAACTATCGACGATGCTCTTCATAGAGCCTCCAGATATGTTAACCTGGAAGAGGAAACAGCTGCACTGGATAAACTCCACAAAAAATCCAGAGTCATTCGAAAACGAAACCTCGGAAGCAAGAGGACCTCACAAAAAGGGAACTCTCGGAATAATCAGACCCAGGGGGAACACTCCTATGCAAACAAACAAATTCAGGTCTCCGTGAACCTGAACCTAAGGTCTTAAAACCCTTCGAATAAATTCAGGTCTCCGTGAACCTGAACCTAAGGTCTTAAAATCCTTCGAACAAATTCAGGTTTCTAGGAACCTGAACCCAAGGTCTTAAAACCATTCGAATAAATTCAGGTCTCCGTGAACCTGAACCTAAGGTCTTAAAACCCTTCGAACAAATTCAGGTCTCCGTGAACCTGAACCTAAGGTCTTAAAACTCTTCAAACAAATTCAGATCTCCGTGAACCTGAACCTAAGGTCTTAAAACCCTGCGAATAAATTCAGGTCTCCGTGAACCTGAACCTAAGGTCTTAAACCCTTCAAACAAATTCAGGTCTCCGTGAACCTGAACCTAAGGTCTTAAAACCCTGCGAATAAATTCAGGTCTCCGTGAACCTGAACCTAAGGTCTTAAAACCCTTCGAATAAATTCAGGTCTCCGTGAACCTGAACCTAAGGTCTTAAAACCCTTCGAACAAATTCAGGTCTCCGTCAACCTGAACCTAAGGTCTTAAAATCCTCAGTAATCTCGAAGGTTTAAAATCCTTCCAACAAACTCAGGTCTCCACAAACCTAAATCTAAGGTCTTAAAAATCCTTAGAAACCAACTAAAGATCTTAAAATCCTTATCAAATCTCAAAAGGTCTTAAAATCCTTATCAAATCTCAAAGGTCTTAAAATCCTAAGCAAACTTCAATGGGTCTTAAATCCCACACACGAATTCAGGTTCCATGAACCCCCTCCTAAGGTCTTCAAGGTAGCTCAGGTTCCTAAAAACCCGGAGCTAATCTCAATATTTCAGGAACTCCTTCTAAGAATCCTCGTAATCGAATACACTCAAAATCTTCGAGACCTGATAAGTCATTGGACATTGTATCTAATAATCACGATACATGTCCTAATCGAAACTTCCACTTGACAAAAGTCAATCTCATCCAAGAAACGATCAAACCAAGTCAAATGACTTAATACGAAAAACAAAAACGAAATTTGAATAAAAGTGTTTAAAAGCCTCCTGAGGCTAACGAGGGTTCAGAAGACCCTAAAACAAGTCAAGGTTTAAAAGCCTCCTCAGGCTATAAGTCTGAAACGTAAACAAAGCCCATTGGGCAAAAGTCATGAAAAGCAACATTACAATTCAAAAAGAGCCGCAGCTCTTAGACATCATTATCACGGGAGCTCATCCCAACATCCTTGTCTCCCTTGACTGGATCACTTTCTTTGGCTGGATCTTCCTCATCTGCCTCCTTGTCACCGCCCATCCGGGACGTCTCGACTGGAGCTGAATCAGGGCCCACCAAACCTAAGTTAGAACCATACTCTCCGGAAAAGGATAGATTAAACATGTTAATCTCGAAAATACCTGAACTCTCTGAGAATTGAGGAATGGGAAGCTTGCTGACCGAGAAGTCGGATACTTGCGCCTTTTCATACGCAATCGTAGCCATCAGATTAAGAAAAAGAAATCTTCAATAAAGATAACTGTTGCTCGAGATCTCAACAAAAAGATTGATGCTCGGCGGCTAGGTCTAGCTTCCGAGATAAGGAATATTATCTCGAAAGCTGGGGGCAACTGTTGGACCCAAATATGACCCCCTAGCTAGTGATAGACAATAAGAAATGATAACGGACCGCGAAAGGCCCATCATGAATTCAATCTTCAAAAACAACTAAGTCAGATCCGGAGGCTGTGAGCTAGAGATGTTCATCAGAGAGGTCAAGGAAAAGAGGCAGCTCGTTGACAAGTAAACAGGCGCAGGACCCGGTCAAAGAGGTAGCTCGTGGACAAATAAATAGGCGCAGGACCCGGTCAAAGGGAAGCTGTTACAAATCCCTCAAATCACGGAGAGGATCTCGGGAACCTGTTGGTAGCAACCGACGGAGCCTGAGGCTATTTAAAGAAGACATCAAAACAATAATCAGAGGATCTGCATTCTCTACGATTCATACACATTAGCTCTTAAACGCTATTATCTCTTTGTAATCTCAAAAACATTCTTTGTAAACAATTCTTATTAAGAATCAATAAAATCATTCTTTCATCCTATAAAGTTCTTACGGGATTCAGCCCACGATATCTTCCCATTAAATCTTAACCTGACCTAAAATCAGGAGGTGAGTTTAGTCCCTCACATGGGCCTAGAACTTATGCACGAAGACTAGCCGCCCGACGACCCGAACCAGCACGGGGCTAGCCGCCCGCGACCACGGCCAGCACGGGCGCTATCCCCGCGTGGCTACGGCCAGCACGGGGCTAGCCGCCCGGCGACCACGGCCAGCACGGGCGCTAGCCGCCGGCGGCCACAGCCAGCACGGGGCTAGCCGCCCGGCGGCCACGGCCAGCACGGGCGCTAGCCGCCGCCGGCCACGGCCAGCAAGGGGCTAGCCGCCCGGCGGCCACGGCCAGCACGGGCGCTAGCCGCGGCGGCCACAGCCAGCACGGGGCTAGCCGCCAGGCGGCCACGGCAGCACGGGCGCTAGCCGCCGGTGGCCACGGCCAGCGCGGGGCTAGCTGCCCGTGGCCACGGCCGCGACCGGAGTCGGCTGCTCGGTTCCTTCGGCTTGTGCGCGTTTTTGCGTTCTTTTTAGTTTTCCGTAGGTTTTTCCTTGTGTAGAAAACATTTCTAGCGTTGATTTCGAGATGATTAATCTCGAACTTAATATTTTCCAAGGTTTCTCGAGGTTGCTCTAACATCTTTCATGTTTTTCCGAGATTTTCGGACATCGATTTCGTCTTGACCGATTTTGACCCCAACAGTTAGCCCCCCAGCAAGCTAGGAGCCGTAGAGTTTGTAG
This sequence comes from Raphanus sativus, assembly GCF_000801105.2. NCBI lineage: Eukaryota > Viridiplantae > Streptophyta > Magnoliopsida > Brassicales > Brassicaceae > Raphanus > Raphanus sativus. The sequence goes on from NW_026618188.1 coordinate 8,223, forward strand.
GTCCTAGCTTGCGGTATGGTTCGTGAGGAAAGTATGGAGATGAAATCGTGTCGAAGGTCGGGGTGAATAGTCAAATCCTTGCCTATAAAGACTTGTGAATTCTTACCATTCTTTTTTCACCCAAGAATCTTAAGTTAATCTCTCTCTGGCAAATTCTCTCTCTACCTTTAAGAAAAGAATGACTTCAAGATCAAAATCCTCGAGGAGGCAGTCTCACTCGTCTTCGGATAGTTTCCATGCCGAGGAGGAAATTCCAAAACCCGAGGTTCCAGAGATTGACAGGGGCGCGTATTGCGACGCCGTCTTCGGTCTGATGCTCCCCTTCCCGTGATCCCGATTTCCCGGCGACCTCTGAGGACGCGTAAGGAAACTGACTCGCCGAGCGAAGTATCCCCTGAATATCTCGGAATTCTTCGAGAGTTTTATGAGGTTCCGAAGGGAGTCATGTTTCGCTTTCCTCGCGGGAATGAGAGTTCGGAGCATCCTCCGAAGGGTTACTTTACTTGCTACGAGGCGTTCCTGACGCAATGCCGACTGTGGTTCCCAATCCCTGGGGTCATTGTTCAGGCTCTCGACCGTTTCGGAATCGTAATCAGCCAGCTGAACGTGCCGGCTTTGGAAAGCTGGCTTGGCGTTGTGATTTTGAGTTACGAGTTAGGGATGGACCTTAGCCCTGCTGACTTTGAAGGGTTGTGGAACTCCAAGACGACGAGCATCAATGGAGTGTACTCCATGAAGGCGAGGACCAATTTTTCGGTAATCCATGGAGTCACCTCGCACGCCAAGGATCACGTTGACCGTTTCTTTTTCGTGAGGAATAGATGGAGAGTCTGTCGAGGAAGGCTTTCTCCACCTATTTCCGACGGACTGGTTGTACCAACGAGGTAAGATTGTCGCATCCCTTTCTTAGAATCCGAAAGGCGAGTACTGAACGTGCGTTTTTTTTTTTTTTTTTTTTTTTTTTGTTCAGAGAACAGGTGTCTCGCGCATGTTCCTTCCGATCTTTCGGCCAAGAGAGACATTTTTAGGACAATGCCTTGTTCCTGGAATTCCTTTACTCTTGACCGGATTCGAGGAGAGGTCGCGCTTCACCGATCACGAGGCGGTACGCGCCCTGTGTCAATGATGGATCCTACGTTTTTGCCCTTCAAGGCGGAGACGGAGATCTCGGAAGGATAAAGGGATTGCTTTCGAGGCCTCGTCGGGAGAGGACGAGCCGCCGAGATACGATCCTGACTTCACTACAGAGAATCAGGGTGTTCCTCCCCCAGGTGATTTCTTTGATGAACTCCCTCCGGATTTTCCCGTGACGAGTCTTTGGACAACGAGGAGAGAGACAAGGTGACTGCGGAGGGTGCTCGCTTGGTCAACGAGGTTTGTTTTCGAAACTTGAATAAATCCCCTTTTCTTTTTATTTGACCTCGACTTCTTTGCAGGCCGTGAGAGTGTGGAATGCATCGATCGATGGAAGTTTCCGTACTGCCCGGCTGGCCCGTTTCAAAGCGGAGGAAACGGAAAGGGAATTCGCCAAGTATCGGTTGGAGGTGGAGGAGCAAAAACGTCGGCAAGCCGAGGTCCAAGCTCGAGCCCTCGTTCGTGCGGAAAGGAGCGGGCGAAGAAGAGCTGCCGCCGAGCTGAACCGAAGGGCCAAATTTTCTCAACCGAATTCGAAGCGTACAAAGAGGCTCAGGACTTTGTAGGCGATTTCGTGAGTGTCGTGGTTCTGTCGGTACTCTACACAAGATGCAGCGTGAGGATTTCTCTCTTTCTGGCGAACTTGCCACGATGGATGGCTCGATGAGAATATGCTCTAACGCCGAATCCTTTGTTCCTCCAATCGAAGGGAGAATTCGAGAGTTGTGGAATCCTATCCAAGTCTCGGAAGATACGGCGGATGTAGGCGCGGGTTCGAATGCAGGTGACGGGGGTGAAGAGGTCGACCAGCCCGACTCCTCGTTTGGAATATCTTTAACCGATTGTTATGCATTCGATTTTAATTTGTGATAGGCCAAGTGTGGCTGTTTGTATGTATGTGTTGCGACCCTTAGGAGGTCGCGTGACTTTGTGTTTCTCGGGATTGGCCGTTGGTGGCTTTTGAATCCCTGCTATGAATGCTTTTATGAATTATGCGTTTTGATTTATACTTTCGTCAAGTGTAGAGGGTTTAAATACGTGTAGTCACTTCGTATTCAATCTCTTTTTTTTTGTCGCTTGATCCGTAGGTTACTTTGTGGCGAACGTTAGGTTTGTAAGCGATAAGAGGCAAATTTTGGAATCTCATATTCTGGGTACTTATGCCTATGAGATGTCTTAGATACCAGCAAGGCCGGGTTTAGGGCAAGACCTAGGTCTACTTTCGGACTGAAGCTGTGCGATGACAAATCGGCTTTTGTTTTGCCTGTTTGCGATTTCGACCTGACTCGTACCGTTTTAGAATCTGCGAAGTGCTTATCGGCTTATATGATTCGTTTGGATACGAGTCGAGCTACTTCCTTTACCAAGAGCTAACCAAAATTTGGATTTTTTGTATAGCGCGCTATGGTATCCTTGTCGGATGCAAGAGGACTTTGTTAGAAGCCAGACTACGAATTTGATTGAGTGAAACGTTTCTATGTTTTTCCGTCGGGGCCAATCGACGGAAATGAACTTTAGAGTGGCGGACAGACTGTTTGACAGAGTTTAGAGTGGCGGATGGACTGTTTGGAGGAGAATGGATAATCAAGACTTTTCGGGAACTAACGACGTCTCGCGTTCCCCAAAGATATGATTTTCATTTTCCGTAATGTTTATGCGTTGAGTAAGCATTTGAATTAAAGACTTTATAATGTAGAGTACATGTGAAAATTATTTTTTGCGGGAGTACAGGATGTTTGTCCCTATCTTCCCCCCCCCCTTTTTGGTGGAGGGGGATAGCTGAACTCGTCGGGTTGCGACGAGCTGCCTACGTACTCTTGCGAGGATCAAGCCATCTCGTAGTTCTGTTTCTATCGCGATTGCTATTACTCCACGATTTCCGGCGCCTTGACTGTTTCAGCTAAGTCGGCGGTCGCGTTGGGAGTTAGGTCATCCGTTTTTTCGGTGATGGACTCGAGGATTTTCCCGCTATCCTGAGTTGTGGCCTGTTCGGACAAATCCGAGTTGTTCTTTGCTGAGTTCTCGGAGATACTCAGATTCTTCTTAGTTCGCTTCGGGTTAGCTACTGGGGCATTCCGATTGCTGCGCATTTATGTTCGGCCAGGAAGCAGAGTCGCGACTGTTTTTGGCTTCCCCAGATTACCGCTGTTCCAGTCGGTGTTGGAACTTGACGCTGAGATGGTAAGTGGACGGGACTGCCTTCATGGCGTTTATCCAAGGAGTTCCCATTATGGCGTTATAGATGGCCGGGTTATCCACTACCGCGAATTCGACGATCTTCGTGACTTCTTTAGCCATGACCGGGAGTCTGATTTTTCCGAGGGTCATGGACGTGACGCCCGAGAATCCCAGTCAAACGGTCTTGGTTCTGGGACTATTCTCCGAGGGGTATGTCCATCCTCTGCAGAGTGTCGCGGAAATCATGAATGTTGACCGTGCTTCTGTGTCGATGAGGATGCGGCCGACTTCGAGATCCTGATCACCAAGTCGATGACAGAGAGGATCGTAGTGGGGTTTATCGAGTCCGGCGTATCCTGTTCCTCGAAGATGATTGCGTGATTGGGGAACGTCGTCCTCTGGACACCATCCGGGGCTTGTTTCGGCCCTCCGTCCATAGGCTTTGATCGACGAAACGGAGTCCTGGTAAAAAATGCGATCCTCCGATGATCATGTTGACCTTTGGCGTTGTTGTTGTTTCCTTCGCCGTCTTGTCTCCGTCCGCGTTTTCGCCCGGTTGAGTTCCAGGAGCGTTATTCTCGGGATTGGCTCCGTCGGTCTTCGGCGGACGGTCAGAATCTAGGAGCAGGTCTTTCCGCTCCTGACCGTTGCTAGTTCGCCGGCAAGCAGCTTCGTAATGAGTCTAGCGCCGAGGACTTTGCATTGGCGGTGTAGTGACCTCTCGTCTGATGGAACTCGCAGCTGAATTGTCCTTGTACGAGTTCCGCGTCCAAGTGTTTCCGGCGGTCCTTCCTTGTTCGGAATTTGATGGCGTAGTTATGTTCGCCTTGGACGTCTTCCCCTTCGTGATGGACGTATTTGTTGTTACGAGAGGTTTTCTCTTGTCGGGACGCTTTCTGCGGTCCATGCTTTTGCGCTAGGACTTTCATCTCTTCTTCCATGATGATGAAATCCGTCGCCTTGTGGAGAGTGTCCTGGATGGTGCGTGGCCCCTCCAAAAGAATCCACTTCGGAATTTTGATTGTAACAAGAGGTTTTTCTCAGGGCGTCGATGGCGACTCTGTCGCTGAGGCCTGTTGCCCTGGACATCACGAGTTTGAACCTCCCTATGTAGTCGCGGAGCGGTTCATCTTCCTTTTGAATTAGACTCCAAAGGTCTACGTCGGAAGTTTCCATGTCCATGAACATGGAGAATTGCTTCGGGAAAAAGCTGAAGCAAGCTGGCGGAAAACTTCCGATGGAGTTTCTTTTCAAGTGTGAGAACCACTCGAGCGCAGCACCTCTGAGGTTCTCGACGAATAGGAGACAGCAGCCGACGTCCTTTTCCCGCTCCGGAAGTTTAGACCTCGCCATCGCAATCTGGAAAGACTGCAGATGTGCCTTCGGATCTGTGTTTCCGTCGTAGGTGGGAAGCTTTATTTTCCGGGATCTGAGACTCGTGCGTCCGTGATTCGAGAGGTGAACGGAGTTTTTCTCGATATCCTCGAGGGGAGCAGGTCGATCTCGGGCAGTGCTGGTTGCGTGGTGAATCTGCAATTTTACCGCTTTCACCTCGGCTGCAGTTTTTGTGATGTACTCGCGCAAATCATGGATCTCGTTGGCGCCGTTCGGCGCTCCTTTGTCTACGTGGCTGCGATAGGCCGAGTCTGGTCTTCAGCCAACTCTCTTGCTCTTGGACCAGTAGAGGTCTTCTTCCTCTTCTGTCATGGGTTTTTCGAAGGTTGCCGCCAAATCGAGCTGACTGACTTCGGGTCCTTCTGTGGTGGATGTCGGCGTCTTCGTCGGACGGATCCGATCGATCGCTGAT
>NW_026618189.1:0-13336 GCF_000801105.2 Raphanus sativus
TCTCCTTGCACCATGGTCGATCCTAAGGATCATATCCAGGATCAGGGACATGACAAGTCTCCCCCACTTAGAATGGATTCGTCCTCGAATCCAGTGGTGCTTACATCCCATATCATGACAAAGGTTCCAACTAAACTCTTTGCATCATCATCCTTGTTCATTTTCACTGATCACCTTTTTGATCAATGTATGAACAAGTCTCCCCCACTTGGACGGAACACACTAGAATCCGAACCAAGTGGTCCTTGCCTTATACATATCACACCATAACAGACTTGTGTCACTGAACTCAACTTTCTAAGTTGCAGTCCTAGTATACACCAATCCAATTATTCTCTGAGCCTAGTCCATGACTAGATTATTTTCAGTCCTTAAGAACTTACTGCATACTCGAGTCTTAGTAGATTTACCCAATCTCCAAGATACTCGATGTATCAGTCAAGTCTTAACGAACTCGATCACATTCCGGTCATGTCCACTCCGGGACTCCACCGTCTCATTCCAACCATAGGTCAATCTCCGACTTGGTTGTTCTGCGACCCTCGTCCCTCACTGAACTTAGTCGACCTCATCTCAGCCATCTAGGCTGGTGCCATACGATACGGACTTTTGGACATTGGGACCGTTCCCGGTTCTAGTTCGATCATGCTCGGGTCAGCCCCTGCAAGAGGCACACCCTGCAGCGCCCGAAACACATCCTTGAACTCTTGAACCAACCGAATCCTCGTCCGGGCTACCACCCCCTACAACCTCCTTAGTGTTAATGGTCGCCAACCAGGCCTCATGACCACCTCTCAGCATATTTTCCACCTGGACCGCTGAGATCACTAAGCATCCAGAGGTTGGTCGGATCCTTGGAATCTGATCGGGGGTCCACACCCACTCTCAAACTGCACTCATCCCCGGTGACAGTCTAAGGTGGCCTGATTCTTTCCAAGACCAATCCATCCCTAAGATCACTTCATGATTCTTAAGGCTAACCACTATCAGATCCACGGGCATCGCCCTTCCTTGGATCATCACTGGGATGTCCCTCACAAGGCCTAGTGAATGCTTCCTTTGGCCTCCGGCCGCACTCACTATCCTGGGATCATCCCCTATACCAATACAAACAACCCCTTTCCGATCATATCTGGACTCACAAACGGTGTGTAGCTCCAGTATCGAAAGGTATGTTGTTTCCACACCACTGATCATTAAGTAACTAGATGAGTAAGAACATCGGTTTGATCACACATTTGGAAAACGTCCCATACCATTCTCCAAAGTGTCACACTTCTGTGAATGTCCCATACCATTCACAAGAGTGTTTATAATATACCTCAATCCCCATTATACTAAGCCACTTAACATCATATACCCAATCCATTCAAATTGATCTAAGGAATCCTACCTTGGCTTATACCGAGTCCCAGTATACTAGCCCTGTAGTGTCTCCCTTAAACCAACTTGAACCTCGCAAATGCTCACTTGTTTTGAATGGCCACCAAGGATACACTTACCCCCAAAGAGTGCTGCACGTTTCTTTCGACCTAAGCCACTCTCAGGTTCATGTTACTTCCCTGGTCCAGTCATCCATACAAGATCTTGCACTGCATCGATCCGTCCAACCCGTCTATTATTTCCAGATAACTAGATCAACCAACCTTCTGTTTCAGGATCTTGCCCTTGGGGAGTGCATCTTGGCCAAGCTGGTTCACCTTGGAACTTTCCCGTTCACAAGCATGATCCCCTATCTTGCCTCAGCTCCCTCTTGGCTCACCTAGTAAGGTTCCATGGTCATCTCAGTTTCCAGAAATAATTTCGGTTTGGAACACAATACCTTTGAGCAGTGAGTTGAGCTGAAGTTACAACCCAATCAGAACCTCCACTCATCTGCCTCAAAAGGATCCACACTACCTGAGAAATACTTTGTTCTCATCTGAGCTATGTGCTCCAGCACCCTCAGGTAGTCCACTAACCAAGCTGTCCTAGCTGGTAGATCAATCTAGACCACCTCAGCTACTGGCCCAACTTGATCATTAGCTGCTGAAACAGCTGCCCAATCAACCGGTTAGTCCTCTCATTGTTTGCAACAATTGTTTGGATCAGCCCGGTTCACATCACAAGAGGATTCAACTTCCCCTTCCAGCTGCGGCTCAGCTCTCCCCCACTAGAACCTCAGTAGGGTTGAGCTGACTTACAGTCAATCCAGCTTCATTGTTAACTTCCTCCAGCTGAGTCAACAATAAAACTGGTGGATTAATCACATCAGCATCTACTTGTCCGGATGCATGGTGGATTAATCACATCAGCAACTAATCTATAATATAATGCCGGAGTTCTCTTTCTCCTAAAAGGACACGTGGCAGTTGTGGGTCCCACCTCATTATTTAAAAAAACGAAATGGGTTTAATCTTTGATCTAAGCTCCTTTCTTCTATGGGTTTCGTACAAATCAGCCGGTTAGCAGCGTATAAATGGTTTCTGCTATATGTCTTGCTGGGCATTTGGCCCATTAGTCCCTTCGAAGGCGCTTCCTCTTCTGCCGTCTCATTTTTGTTACTCCATCTTTTATGACGACGACGAAACGACTCATCCTGTAACGCCTTCTCAATAGAGATGTCAAATGGGCGGGCTATAAATGGGCGGCCCGTGTCCAAATTGATATGGTCTGAAATGGACATGCCCATTTTGACCCAGTAACTAAATTTTGTCCACATGGACGAACCCAATTATAACATGGACAATATTGGGTTTAACCACTTGGACAATGGGCGGCCCAAAAATCTAAAATATCTAGGTTTAGCAAATTAGAAAAAACACAATTTTTTTTTTCCAACATTTTTCTTCCTGAAGCCTGAAAGTTTGATTTTTAACTGTTTATTTGTGACTTTTGTTATGGAAAACATAATTTCCGCTAAAACTGAAAAACGTAATTTTTCGTTAAAATCGAAAAAACGTAAATTTTCGTTAAAATCGGAAAAACATAGTTGCCCGCCAAAACCGGAAAAATGTAATTTCCTGCCAAGATCGAAAAATACAATTTTCCGCCAAAACCGAAAAATGCAATTTCTGCCAAAACCGAAAAACCGAATTTCCTGTCAAAATCAAAAACGCAATTTCCCGTCAATACCTAGAAACGTAATTTCTCGCCAAAACTAAAAACGTAATTTTCTGCAAAAATTGAAAAACGCAATTTTCCGCCAAAACCGAAAAAAATACAATTTCTCGCAAAAACCGAAAATGCAATTTTTTGCCAAAACAGAAAAACACAATTTCCCACAAAAATCGAAAAAATGAAAATTATATTGTTTACATTAAATGGGTGTATGGGTCCCATGGACAGCCCAACAAATCATGGTCTTATTTGGTTATGGTCTCATTTGGACATGGTTCTATTTGGGCTTCGACCAAAAATGTCCAACAAAAAAATGAAGCCCATTCGGACACGCCCAAACCCGCCCGGCCCGCCCAATTGACATCTCTACTTCTCAAGCCTCCTATATATGGAGTTCCTCGATGGTAAGCTGGCAATCGTCTCACCAACGTGCAGATGACTTTTCAGACTCCTCCTCTTTCGCCGGGAAACGCCGGTTATCGTTCTGAAAACATTTTCCGGCTGCGATTTGGGGAACTAAAGCCTCTGATCTCCGACGTCTGTTCTTCGATTCAACGTCAAAAAGGAAAAAAAGTATCTGACGGACCTGGAGAGGGAACCAATCGATCTGGCTGCAAGGTAAAGCCTATCGTGGGAGCTCATGTGGGTTTATTCATACTGATATTTTTTTATATTTCTGTCTTATTTGCAAGTTGCGTGAGATTTATGAACTTAGCTCTAATTAGTAAAGCTACTCCATGTGATGTTGATCTGTGTTGAACATGTGATAGCTTACTCGCTTTGTATGTCTCAAAAAATGTACGATCTCAAATTTTGTTTTGTATAAACCACTGAATCATCACCAGCTTTACTGCTACTCTGTTGGTGGTTGATAAATGGAGATTGTAAGTCGCTTCTAAGTTAATTGAGCAATCTATTTTGTTTGTTCTTGGGTGCAGAGTTGTGGACTCTGAATTTTCAGCATATTTGAGCAACTTTTTAATTTTCAGTATACATGTATTTGGTGCTGTTTTCTCTTTTTAAGTTACTATATTCGAAAGGTAGAGCTAATCATGCATCAACTGATTGTCTGAAGCTCTCACATAGCTTTCAGTATTAGTGACGCCTTCGCTCCTCCTTTGTAGGCAATTCACCAATAGCTTTTCCCATTCTATGAAAATAATCCTAAATCTCACAAGTTTTGGACATGCAGATCCATCCGTTTAATTTACTGACACTTCAAGGATTCACCGTGCTGGGCCAAGGGAGAAGATATACTTCAGACCGAACAGAACAAGTGAAGGTTGTGATCATCTCATGTGGTGGGTTGTGTCCTGGTTTCAGTGATGTCACATACATGTGAGTTTATAATATCTGAAACTTATTATAGAATTAGACAGTGTGAGACTCTTTTTGTAGATGTTATGAAAGTTTTTATGATTGTTGTTTGATAAATTTTTGTGGATTGTCATCACTCTTGAGATTTATGATTTTAAGAAAATTTTAGGGATTCCTTTTGATTATCGTGGCTTCAATACATCATTGTGATAATTTTCAGTGTGAGATTGTTGAACATTGAATCTCTGTTCCTATTTACCTAACCATATGCTTTTTAATCTTAATTACAGAGCGTGTGAAGGAGATTATGATGGAATCAAAAGGTGGTTACAAGAATTCTATAGTAGTAGTCCTTATCATATTAAGCCCCTTTGGTTACATCCTTTAAGATGTTTGTCCTAAAAATGGAATCAATAAATTCAAATCTTTAGTTTGCTACTGAGAGTCTCTTCAATCCTAACTGTCAAGTGTCTTGAGTCTCTTGACAATTTATTTTATTTTATTGCAGTGCACTAAAAGGCCATCCTAAGGTGTAGCTTGCACTGAGACTCCTAATACAGTTTCGCTTTCTTTAATTTCCACTTTATAATTTACTTTCTTCTAAGATTTGTTTCTGCTGGTTCCTGATGATGTTTATGGTCTTATTCGCAATCGGTTTCGAAGGTTACGAGAAGCGGCTCAAGGTTTCTTTCAACATCGATCAGTTGAAGGGAAATGATGATGAGACTGAAAAAGGCATGTCTATACCTCTGCCCAGTCCCCTAGCAACAACAATGTCTACACCTTCGAGATTTGTATGACCTTCGAAAAGGCATGAAAGTGACAAGAGCGGATCAATGACTGACAACTCTGGAATCAGAAATGCAGTCTCCACTATCCTTGTGACCTCTGAAGATGGGTTTAGTTACGCTAGCTTTAAAGCTGTAGGTTTTAACTTCAACACTATCCACCTGACTCAGCTGGATACAAGGGTTCTGTCTTGCTTGGAGCCTAAGAAATGATCTGTAGCCGTACACTTGTGTTAGAATGAACGAATACAAGCTGGAGATCAGTGTAAACTCGGAAGACTATAGGTGCAGAAAGTGCGACATTTGAGTCTTTAGGCGAAGAGAGTGGAACAGTCATGTATCAGGCGTTTGAGAAGTTTGGCCAGATCTGTGAGTCACCTAGAACTACCGTAAGTATGACTGGAGCAGCACAATAGCTGCAGTAGGAGGACGAGCAGAACTTTATCTAAAATATTTTTGAGCTTCCTATTTTTGTATCTTTTAAAATAATAAGGATGGCTTTTGAAGTTGATACTCTCCTATTATGATTTAGTGCTTTTTACATTGCTCGGTCCGTCTCTCTCTTTTTGTTGTCAACGATTTTAATGGAAAGAAAGGAGAGTACCATTATCTTCAATCACACTGCAACGATATTGGTCTCGCAGCTGTTTACCAAAAGTTTACCTCTTCTCCGAGCAGCATTTGGATCCTTGCTCTTAAGAAAACTTTTCTGAGCTTCTGCTTCAAGAGGGGAACACCCAACTAAGTGTCCACCGCACTTTGAGAAAGCTTATAGCGATGGTGTTGTTGTATCTGATGTGGCTATACAACGTTTTCCTTTTCAAATTTATGTTTCCAAACACGATAAGAACGTGTTAGAGAAAAACATGCATATATAAGTTTAACAAGTCAACATGTCACAATAACTTATGACAGTTTAACAAATAATCCTGATCTTTATCATAAAATATTTATTCCAACCGATTTTTATCAAAACATTTATTAAACTTTGAATAAACAAAGATTCGGTAATTTAAATCAAGTCATGTCCCATATTTTAAGAAAAACATACAAACTGGACAATAGTTTGTCATTACGAGACATCAAATAGTTGTGCCATTGTTCCTCTAAAGTAAACGTAGAAAGATGATGTTGTTTCCCTAACCAATGTTGATATTTTAGGGATGAATATATTTTTATAATTTAAATGGTATAAAAATTGAGAATTTTCGTAGACATATTTTCCTAAATATTTATACAATTCACATTTTTCACAAGTGATGACAAAGAAAACGTTTGTAGATAAAAACGTGTGTAGTTTAAAAATATATGTAATATATACTAAAAAACAAAATATAAGATTACCTAAAATCATGTGGAAGTCCCCTTGGTCCAGTGATTTGACCAAGGGTTTCATTAATGCTTCTACACCATGAGGTTTGGGTTTTGAATCCCAGTGAAGATGGAATTATGCGAATTAAAGGAGAGAAGACTTACAAGAGATTATGCAGCATGGCGCAAAGAGTACTGTCAGACATGGATTCAATAGGGTAGTTCAGATGAAGTGATGCATCAGTGACGGGTAGAATTGCCGGCTGTAAAATCGTCTGTAACATTTTCATAGTTTGTAATAGATGACTAACTCAAGTATAGATGAAAGAATATACCATTTTTACCTTAAAAATGAAAAAGTGCGTACAGTGCACACAAAAACCACCGTTAAAAAAATATAAGATAAGTTTTCATTTCTCTTGAGTCTATTTTTGTGTTAGAAAACTAAACATACCAACCGGTATACATGAATACATACTTTAATAATTAATCAAAACTATTAAAAAACTCATGAAAACTCGAATTATAGTTTAGAGTTTTATTCCAATAGAAAATCACTATGATTATTTCAAGTATTTTTAACTCACTTATCAACGTATAGATACGACAGATACCAGTAACTTGATGTTTGTGAAATTGCTACAAAAATATTAATCAAAACAAAGAAGGTTTTATCCTTTAAATGTCCCCGGCCTATGCATAGATATTGATCAATGGTTGGTTATTTATTTCCAACATACCAAAATTAAAATCAATCTATTTACCACATTAAAACTAACATACAAAATTACCACAAATCTTCGCTTCACCTAAAAATTCTTAAAAAAATATTAATATTCACATGCGAAAGATTTCTGAGAGGACACCGTCTCTGTCTCTTTAATTTAATTTCTATATTCTTAACAATGATACAAAAAATAAGAACAAAACAAACAAAATGTTTCAGTCAAACAGCAACGCAACACCACAAGTATAACACCAACCTACTAAAATGATTTAGTCCTCCATACGTGGAGAACCACTACATACACAGATCATCGTCACACCTCAACTCTATTACGATACAAATCTTAAATAACGAGTGATCAAATCAAAACGCAAACTTCAGAAATACAGATACTTTCACGTATTGAGATGAAACAACAATTCTGTCCATAACCCCGCGCTTGCGCGGGGACTCCGCCCCTAGTATTAATAAAACCAAACCAAAAACCCAACAAAGGGATACAACAATATTACAAAAACGAAAGTCCACTATCAAAGAAACAAAAAACACATACAATGGGACAAAAGCCCAAACGAGCCGTCCACTTTGATGCGTCAAAAAGAAAACGCGTGGACACCCACGTGTTGTCAATGCACCGAGAAATCAAGGCACGCGTCTCAACGTCGCTAAACCGCGATCTAACGCCGGAAACTCACCGGAGAAACCTTCAAGTCGGTGAACTCTACCCGACAATTCACCTCAATCACCTCGGAAACAGATTTTCCCGACTTCAAACTCGCCGCCAAATCATAGCAACTTACTCCCGGAATCATCCGGGAAAACTCACCCCCAATCCGCCAAAAATCCCACCTCCGACGACTGTATCGGACGTATAGGAGTCCTCAGCTACACCACACCTCAAACTTCAGAGAAGCCTCTATCGATATCATCGAGAGCTCCTCCAACCTCACTTTTTTGCTACAACAACAACCACGAGACCCGACAGTTGATCTTAACCCGCCGGAGTATATCAAAGCCAGATGATTTCCGTCGATGAGACCGCGAATCACCAGAAGTAGAGCCGACTACACCATACTGAGGAGACAACCGTGTACCGCGAATCACCAGAAGTAGAGCCGACTACACCATACCGAGGGGGGGGTTTCATAATCATTTTTTAATAATTTTTTGGTGGGTCCGTGAATAGTGATGAATCTGTATTTATTTTGCTCTTCCATTAGTGAATCCAAATATAGGGTTCATAAGAATAAAATAATATTATTTTTTTTAAAAAAAAAAATTTTAAAAAGTTTTTATTTAATACAATGAAAATTCAATAACATATAAAGATTATTCATCTAGATTACCAAATTTTTGCCATATATTTTCAACTAAATCGACTTTCAAACGATTATATTTCTATTGATCCCGAATTTGAGCTTGAATGCCATGCCTATTAACGAAGTTGGAAGGGGAGTCCGTAGGTTGCAAGATATCCACCTGTGAACTCCTGCTTGACTCTCCCGACTCGAACTCAGATGTATCGGACATAGTATATGTGTTTCGTTCGTTCTCTACTATCATATTGTGTAGTATGACACAAGTTCTCATAATCTTTCCAATCTTTTCTTTGTCCCATAGTAGAGCAGGATTTTTTACTATTGCAAACCTTGATTGCAAAACTCTGAAAGCACGTTCGACATATTTTCTGGCGGATTCTTGTTTTTCAGCAAAAAGCTCAGCTTTAAGACCTTGAGGTAGTGGGATGGATTGGATAAATGTTGACCATTTCGGATAGATTCCGTCTGTAAGGTAGTACGCCATACGATAATTGTGGCCGTTGACCGTGAGCATTCCCGGAAATCCACGTACCTCTCCAAGACCTTGGGCAGTTTTTCCACTCCCAATGCATACAGTTGATGCTGCCTATCATTCCCGGAAATCAGCGTACCTCTCCGATATCGAGTAATCGTTGAAGATCAGCTAGTGTAGGTTTTCGTAGATACTCATCTCCAAACAATTGTATTATCGCTTCGTTGAACTTTTCCAAACATAAAAGTGCGGTACTCTCACCAAGTCGGAGATATTCGTCATACGTATCTTCCGATTGACCATATGCTAGCATACGTATAACCGCAGTACACTTTTGAAGTGCAGATAGGCCGTACCTTCCGTGAGCATTTGGTCTTTGACGAAAGTATGGAATTTCATTTCTCAGACGATCGACAATGGAAAGGAACAATGGATTGGTCATTCGAAAACGCCGCCTAAACATTTCTGGTGGGTATGTAGGATTTTCACTGAAATAGTCGTTCCATAGATCTGCGTGGCCTTGCTCCCTATGTCTTTCGATATAAGCTCATCTCTTCGGCTTGTTAATTTGTTGGTCGATGAAATATCAACTTGTTGGTAGATGAAATTATCAACATGTTGCTCAAATATATCTTCAATTGCTTCATCTGTTGCATCATATGATGAGAAAGACATCACTTGAACTCTTCTTCCTTCATACAACACCAAAATAAAAATTTTAATTTTTTAAAAAATGACAATCTTCACTAGTTTAATAAGAAACATATCTTTAAAAAAAAATCTTCATTACTTTAATAAGAAACATATCTTTTTTAAAAAAAAAAAAAATCTTCACTACTCTAATAAGAAACATATTTTTTATAAAATAAAAAAATAAATCTTCATTACTTTAATAACAAACATATCTTCTTAAAAAAAAGTATATAAATCTTCACTAGTTTAATAAGAAACATATTTTTATAAAAAAAAAATATAAATCTTCATTACTTTAATAAGAAACATATCTTGTATTTTTTTTTAAATTTTAATCTTCACTAGTATAATAGGAAACATTTCTTCTTTTTAAAATAAATTCCTATCACATATATATATATATATATAAATTGACAAAGAGAGATAGAGATAGAGAGAAGATATCTTGATACTTGTAGTGTATGTAATAAAATGACAAAGAGAGATAGAGATTGATAGTTGAGTGTATACTTGTCTTGATAGTTGTCTTGAAAGTTGTCTTGATACTTGTAGTGTATGTCGAGAGATAGAGAGAAGAGTAGAGTAAAGAAGAGTAAAGGAAAGAGTAGAGTAAAGAAGAGTAAAGACTGAGCAAAGTCGAGAGTAGTATGTTGACAGTAGAGGAAAGAGTAGAGTAAAGAAGAGTAAAGACTGAGCAAATTTATGAAACAAACCCCTGCTTTATATATAGAGTAGGCAGAGTCGATACAAGTTCAAGAGGTGTGGTTTCTACCCGTGAGCAACCAAACAAGTACAAAGTTAAACATAATAAGTAAAGACAAGTACATTCCCGTGAATTGAAATGAAGTGTAGACAGAAACAAAATACTACACTTTCCCGTGATACAACCATAAAGCTAATAAAACAAGTGCATTCCCTTCCTTCCTGCCATACAACTTGAACTCCACCCCGTGACCTGCAAGACAAAAGAAAACAAGAAACAAAATTAAATACTCATGAGCAGGCGTGAAATGAAACATCAAGCAAAACAAAACCGAAACAGCAACCAAAATAAAAGCCAAACAGGAAGCAAAACAATCAAACAAGCCAAACAACAAAGCAACCTATCACACCGATCTCAAATCATTTCAGAAATGATTTTGTCCATGAGGGTGACTTCGTTTTCAGATAGACGGGTAGGGTCTTTGGCAAGGAGACGCTCAAGGACTTTTTGTTTCTGTATTTCCTTTTTCCCAGCAAGCATGCTTTGTATCTCATCGAACCCTAACCCTAAATCCCCAAATCAATTAACAATCCCCGATAAACCAACCATAACTCGGTAAATACAACCCCGCATGACCTTTAATCGAAACAATCAACTCGATTTTGAACCCTACTACGAAAACCCTAAATCGATTAAGAATTCCCAAGACCCAAACCACTTTAAAATGATGGAGAATCTACTCGATACTGACCTGAGCTCGTGGAGGGGACCATTTGTCGTCGATTTGATGGTGAAAAGCTTCGGAACTCGCCGTCGCACGAGAATTGCCTCTCAATCGCCTTTCGGAGGAAAGAAACCCTAGCTATCGAAGAACAAAAGAAAATGAATGGTCTCGGTCAATACTTCGCGTGAACTCGAAAACGCGGGGCCAATGCCTTACAAACACGTGTCTTGAACCCGTCTAAGAGCGGATCACGCGTAAGACTCGGATCACCGAAAATTGCCTATTTTCGATTTAATTTTTCCTGCCCGGCCCTAAGAACTTGAGCCCATGAACCCTCTAATAACCGCTAATGGGCATGCTCTTAAAGCTACTCCATCGGGGGTATGTAACATAAGTTCTAATAAAAAAATAATAATAAAAAATATAAAATAGAAGAAAGAGAATAGCAACCGGTCCTCTATTAGACAGTTTTGGGAAGGGTTCCAGGTGGATACTTGTCACTGGTTTATTTTTTGGTTAAGTTTAAAATCCTCCTATATATTAAAAGAGAAGTACAAACGCCACGTGGCGCTCATACAGTTCTTCTCACGAAAATTCTCGCGTTTCTATTGGTCGAATTTTTCTAATTATTCTTTTTGATTTATTTTTTTCATCGACCTTTTAATTGGAAAGTGACATTAATTGTCAAACGCACTAATTATTTCTTCGCAAGAATCGTAATCAATGTCGACCATTAATCATAGCTTGCAGAAGAATTTTAATAAATGTCGACTAATCATTAAATATCTTAATGGGAAATACGTTTTATATTTTATTAGGAAACTAATTATTATCAACATACATTATTTATATTTTTATTAGGAAACTAATTATTATCAACATACCTTATTTATATTTACTACTTGCGCAAGTTTCGCATCGTATAAAATGCATATTCGTGATTAATTTTACAAATTTATTATGTTTATCTGTTAAAATATTATGATATTTTAGCTTATCATGCAAGCTAAATCATTGAGAAATGTCCACCAATTTACTATATATAAGACATTCACAGTAGAAGAAACAAAGCAACTGACTTTTTATTCTGAACTTTTTTATGTTGATATTGTTTTTGTTATTTTACATCATTAAACTTTTATATATACATATTTCATCATAGCTGACTTTTCTTTTGGTTTATATGCAGATGTCCTATTATAACGATTTCACCACAATGCAAGTTAATTTTTTTTTATCTCTCTATATGATTTGATTAATCGTAGATTTATTTGAAGCAAGATCATGACCGTAATGAAGACATGATCAGAAGTGCTCTTCGTGCTATCTCATCGTTGGATCGAATCAGGTTCTCTTTCCATTTTATGATTTTTCCTCTCTTTTACGTTAACATTCAAACTAATCTGTTCTTTTTTTCTCATTTAATTAAATGAACAGTAGAGTGGATTACAGCCACAAGTTCAAGAGCTTAATGGCTGAGATGAAGAGGTCTGAATCATTGTGGGGGAAGTATCAGACAATCCGCAATGAGTAAAAAGAGTGTATGTTCTGTTATTTACATGATGAACCATAAAAGCTATCGATAATGTTATAGCTTTGTTTTTTCAATTTTAAAATCAGCAACAAGTCTGTTCTTTTTTCTTTTTACCTTTTAAATTTTCTTTTTGTGGCGAGGGATTTTATAGCCTTGTTTTATTTGGCTTTTCAATGGTTACTGTTGTGCTTTCATACTTATGATCGAATTTTAAAAACGAGTAGAAACGTTAACTTGGTGGTCTCTCGGAAAGTGAAAGCCTGAGAAGCTTGGACTGTATGAATTATGAATTGCTAATTGCATTAATCATAACTTGCGCAAGAATATTAATAAATGTCGATCATTTACATTAATTGCTAATCTCATTAATCATAACTTGCGCAAGAATTTTAATAAATGTCGACCATTTATATTAATTTCTAATCTCATAAATCAAAACTTGCGCAAAAATATTATTAAATGTCGACCATTTATTAATGTCTTAATGGCATAATACGATTTATATCTAATTAGGAAACTTATTATTATGAACATACCTTACTTATACCTTACAAATTTAATATATTTCCTTTAACCAATTGCTCTCATTAATCATAATTTGCTAATCGGAATATTACATTAATTGCTCTCATTAATCATAACTTGCACA